>NW_007727700.1:352886-354988 GCF_000696425.1 Galeopterus variegatus | reverse complement strand
TAGGTCTAAGAGTCCCTTTTCAAGCATTTATACCCAAAATTTAAGGAATGATATCAGCATTTCCCTAGAGATTAAAAAACAAAATGATGAGGTAAACCTACATAGGGTTTATTACATAAGATATTTAGGCATTCTTATAGCAGGGTAGTTTCTATTTGAAAAAACCAGCAGAGTGGAACTCCAAAGTCCATCTTGTAGCCTTCCACCAAAAGGTCTTCAATTTCAGTATTACTTATGATGGACTGAAAATCATTTAAAACAGGCAATAAAAAAAAAATCTATGCAAGCTGAAAATAAGAAAACTTTTCATAGCTTCTACAAGATAAAACGGGTGTCTGCTTCCACATGTCCTTTTCATTTTTTATCTCTAGGGTACTGCTGACACCATTGCTTAAAGGTCTGAGTGTGAATGACAATGACCATTTCACTCCAAATATTCCCAACTAGTCTGTCATTTGGCAAGCAGCTAGGAATGCTTCTTGACATCTTGCTTTGCAGAACAGCAGTAATCTCTCACCACCTGTCAGACCCAAAATGTCTTGTCACCTGCCACTGGGGATGCCGGGTAATCAACAACCCAGGCCTCTGTGATACCACTTTTGCCTGCTTCAACTGCAATGCTTCAAGCTGCCCTGTTGCTTAGACAGCAGATATGTTGCCTAAAATCAAATTCTGGATGCACTGTCCACATATTGTCTGTAGACAAGACTCTAACCCACACAGACTGAAGATAAAGAGACAAGGAGGCAAAATAAGGAACATCTTCACCTCAGGGACTTGCATATCAACTCCATTGGCATATGCTCTCCTGTATGAAAGAAAACATTTAACTTGTAAAAAATCTTAATGACAGCATTGAGTTAGATAAAGAGCAGCAAAGAAAACCAAGAAGTTGCAAATGATACATTTTGCATTTAGCAAAGTCGTGTTTTTACTAGAAAACATTAACTAAATATAGGTGAAAATCAAATTCATTCACTGTTTTATTTTTTCCCCCAGGAAAGAATGTTTAATAAATAATTGAGTTTTGAATTCAACAACACATTGGTTAATGAGAAAAATATTAACCTTGACTTTAGGCAGTGGTCTTGATATATAATTTTTCCTAATTTCTGGAATTATTCTTGTCTCATAATTCACTGTTGTTCCACCTATGAAGGAATAATTACATAATGGTGAGACAATTCTATTTGCATATATTGAAGTCCTTGAATTTCCTTTATCTTTCCGACTTAGTCATGTCCGTTATCCAACTAGCTTTAAAAATCACATTCCATTGGTTCATTTAGTTTAGTGAAAGATGATTTAAAAATTATTCTCCTACCTTTAAAAAAAATGATAGCTACTATGATCAAATGATAAATTATATTTGAGTAATATGAAAATCATATTTACTACAATGGGAAATATTTCAAATAAAATCAGACATGGTATAGATGAGATATTTGTTTAAAACTAGAATTTATCATGAAAGTACAAATGCCAAGCCAGCAGTGTTGGGAAAATTCAAAATTAATTCTTTCAGTAGCCTGTTTTGCCTTTGAAATAGCACTTGCTTATTGCATTAGCCTAGCTGTTAATCAACTGCTTGCATTCCTCGCTTCTGTAACTATGCCTGCTTATAGCATTAGGTGCTGCCCAACCACATGAATTCTGAGAAAATGAAACTTACAGCTGCCTTAGCCATGTGAGTTCTGAGAAACTGAAACCTAAAACCCAGAAGAGTTTGCCTATATATACCCTGTAACATTTGAGCTCAGGGCTCAGATCTTGGAGTGCTAGCTCATCTGGGCCCACTGGAGTAATAAAATTCCTGACTCTCCAACCCTCTGGGTGCCAATGCTTCTCTGTTGAGTCCTTTCCACAGCAAGAGCTTATTTACAAAAAAGTTTTCTCATTATGTTTGGAAATAAATCTTTGATAATTACATAGCAAAACTCACATAATAGGTTCCTATCAATTCAAAAATGAAAAAAAAAAAGAAAAAAAGGAAAGCAATTTGAAATTTCTCACCAAACTTTAAATTTAAACATTTACAGGCAAAGATTAATCATAAATACCAACAAATTACAAAAAAACCCCACAAAGTTTTATTGTATAAA
>NW_007727700.1:349947-351897 GCF_000696425.1 Galeopterus variegatus | reverse complement strand
ATTAGGAATGACCAGTTAGTGGAAAACAGACAAATTTTTCATGGCCAAGTCTGAAGTCATTTTGAGTTAATTAAAAACAAGCTATTAGTAAAACAATAGAGACATGTTTAGTCTTTAAAAGTAACAATTCTGATTTGTCTACACTACATTGCTGTTGCTTGTTTCCTCATTCATGGCTAAAATAGTTAGACCTGTCAAAATATAGAAATACCTGGAAAAAGAACCCTAGGACAATTGATCCTGAGAAGTTGCCATCTTCCCTGGAAGTTTCCAAGGAGCTGAGTTATTCTCATTGCAGTATGAAGGACACACAGACCCACAGTATCATTCCTTCTGTTTGTCTTTCTATTCTCATTTTCCAGCCTGTTTCATAGAGCAACTATTCAAACGTTTTTTGGATACTTTCACTACCCATGGCTTCCAAAAGTTTGGTTAAAATAGTAAGCTAAGCTGAGCAAGCAACATTTTGGCCTTTTCATTTTATTGGGCACACTGGTCATTTATTGCCCCTCCCCCACCTTATTCCACCAGCACCAGGACAGAGCATTCCCTGGATGGGGATTCAGCTGTCTGGCCAGGGGCCATTTCATTGCATGCCACACATCTGTACCCTTGGAATCTGAGGCCTCTCCTTCAATTTAGGGCACCAGATACAGTTCTGCCCAAACTCCAAAAGTTGTTTCTTTCTTTTCTGCTCTTTTCCTCTTATTCTCCTTTTTCTTTTTCCTTTTTCCATTTTCTTTCTTTCTTTCTTTCTTTNCACACACACACACACACACACACACAAGCACACATACAGCCCAGACCTCCTGACCCAAGCTTGAAATCCTGCAGTGGTCAAGAGGACAGAAACTTCTAGGTACATTTGTGCATGTGTGCATATGTGTGTGTGAGTGTGTGGTTATTATTTTTCTCATTGCTCTTCCGTTTCCTATCCTCTCAAAATGTAGCAAGAGAGGTGGGTTGAGAGGGAAGGGGGCACATCCTATTTCAGTGGTGCATTTGTAATCAAGTGTTACTGCCCTCTGGGGTGCTGGCTCCTAGTGCTAGCGATTTATCTCCTGTGGGTACCTTTGAAGGCTCCTGGCAACTTCCCTTTTGGACACTGCCATTCTGCAGTTGTCTAAGACAACAAACCTCCAACTTGGTATCCAGCTTATATGCCACATGGATACCACCATGCAGCCCCTCACTCTGAGTTGCTTTCCTTACTTGGTGGGCTCCTCAGGTTGGGTGCATAGTAAAAGCTCTCCCCTGCATGGTTCCACACACTTCATAGCCTGTGCCCCTCCTGAATTGAAAGTGCTACTAAGATACCTGAACAGGTAAGTTCTGGTCTTTAGTTCCTGGATGCTGGGGACCCACAGTCAATTCTTCAGAGCATCCTCTCACTATGGTCTTCAAAGCATTCTTCTTACCAGGCTTGAATTAGGGAGTAAGAAGCATCCACTTCTCCCCCACTCTATATTAGGCAGACAACTATTCTCAAAGAAAGCAGTACTTACTAACTCTTAGCAAATCTAGCAAAGATTATTTTACTAACTCTGTATAGAATATTTGCATACTTATCAGCAATATTTCAGTTTGCCAGAGAGTGGAGATGATGGGTAAAGTTTATTTTAGCCAGACATTAGATATGTAGAAAGACAGGTAGATGTAGCAATCTATGCATACACACTCATGAATAGATAGGTAGACAGACAGACAGACAAACACATGATAGATAAATAAATATAAAATAAATAGTCCAAACATTATTGTCAACTAAACGTATTTTTGTATTAACGACTAGAACACTCTACATTATTCATGGCATTTCACAATTCTTAATTTCAAAAACTGGGTAGATTTAAATTTTTTACACTTTATATGCTTTATTCATTATGTAAAGAATAAATGGAAAATAGACTGAAACTTCAAAATTGCAGGCTCTTTTTTTCCCTTGCTCCT
>NW_007727700.1:344837-348772 GCF_000696425.1 Galeopterus variegatus | reverse complement strand
TCTTTCTTTCTTTCTTTCTTTCTTTCTTTCTTTCTTTCTTTCTTTCTTTCTTTTTAATTCCAAGAGCAACATGAGCTATACATATACCTGACTGTGGATAGCTGATGCTGCTAGAAAACACCTTAATGAGAGGATATTTGGGAGGCTTTAATTCATTTTCTTACTCCATCCATCACTGACCAGCTCTATGATGTTGGAGAAATCATTTAAATCTCACTCGCTATAGTCTTCTCTACAAAATGAGGATGGTGTGAGGAGAAACTAGTTGATATGTGTGGAAGAACTTTGAAGATTCTGCACTCTTGCATGTTCAATCTCTTTTTATTCCTATTAGGTCAGATGGCCCCTCATCTATGGCTAACCAACATGTAGGGTATAAGTCAAAGAAGAGATCCAGTTCGGTTCCCAAGGCTGCATGCATTACAATGGACTTTTTAAAGACCAGGTAAAAACAATGATTCTTTTTAACCATCCATCTTCAGATTAAAACAACAACCAAAAAGATATGCTATCCATAAGAATGCCTTGGGTTAATATTTTATTCTGTAAATCAACATTTCAGAACTCTTTACTCTCTAAAAGATAAAGATTGGACACACTCATCTTTACAGGCTTGTAGTTTAATAGTTTCTAATCAATGCCCTCAATCATAATTAAGGTCCACGTAGAAAGGTATTTTTAGGACATGCTGGTGACAGTTTATACACAAAAGTCAGTCCCTTTTCAAATGTCATTTCCATTACTACCTTATGTCAGAATTACAAGTGAAATGAACACACTGTAACCTAGTATTTTAAAAGGTTATGTTGAAAGAGTAGTGAGGCTTAAATTAATTTCCTATAATTCTATCTTAATCCACGTCTCTGTAGATGAACCAAGCAGACCGCAACATGGAAGAGCCCGCCAAAGTGGCTTTCTGCCAGCAGCTCTCTCTATGCTTTAAGATAGACATCAGCTTAATGATTGCACAGTGAGTCAAATCAATGCCGAAAGCAGAGAGCAGACATATATCTTATTATGCTCTGCAAAGACGTTCTCATTTAGTCATGTACAAATATTGCCCTAAAATGGTCATTTGGTTAGCACATGTTAATCGTTTACTACATTTACTCAATTCCTAAATTAATGTTAATAAATCAGTTTGAGGAGTTTTTCTACATAAGAAATATTAATTTCATATTCAGGAGGAGTTGCATTGCTGGTTTTGTTGCTGGAGACTTGATATTGTCAAAAAAACAAGCAGAAAATTATTTAGAATATCTAATGGAATCCATCATGATATTTTTGAGACTATAAATTAGCCAAAGATAGTTAACGCATTTTCTGAAAATACTCATTGAATGAAGTATAAAAGATAAATGAAAGCTAAAAGCCCACACAATTCCATTGTGCTCTACGTATTGCTTGAAATTATTGGAAGTGTGATATGCAGGCTTAATAAGTATTTACTAAAGAACTGTTTTACTTTAATTATTGGATGCTGCGATCTTTCCCTTCCCTATACTTTGGCGACTGTTGAGAGGCTGGAAAAGAATTTATTATTAGTTTTAAGGCCAATATAGGATTATACATAAGTAAAAGGTATTAGATGTTCATTGATTGGACAGTTATCACAGTAAATATTATTTGTGATCCATATCACTTAGGACATTTAAGTTTAACTTTCAGCTTGATGGAATTCAGCATTATTAAATTAAAAATTTTTTTCACTACAAAATTATTTGGGCTGTAAATATTATGGCTAAAACCATCCAAATGAGACTAGATTTTTATCAACTAATGAATAGATGAATTGTTTCCAAGAAAGTTGTTTTTTAACTGACTCCACAGGATTTAAAAAATGTCTTATTTAAATTTAAGAGTTGGTATAATAGATACACTTTAATCCTCTCCACATGGAGTTTTGTCAGAGTTTCAATGGATAAAATAAATAAAAAATATTTACTTTACATCTTATCTAGAAATTATTACTAATGTGGGAAAGAATCCTCTCTTTTAAATAGATTCTTAAGATCAGTATTAATCACCGAAATAAGAAAACAGCAAATTTTGCACTTTGTGGATGACAGAATTTTAAAATATAAGATATTACTATATTGTAGTTTATTAAAAAAATAAATTATGAGGCCGGCTCCGTGGCTCACTCGTGAGAGTGCGGCGCTGGTATCACCGAGGCCGCGGGTTCGGATCCTATATAGGGATGGCCAGTGCGCTCACTGGCTGAGCGTGAGCTCCGTGGCTCACTCGTGAGAGTGCGGCGCTGGTATCACCGAGGCCGCGGGTTCGGATCCTATATAGGGATGGCCAGTGCACTCACTGGCTGAGCGTGGGGCACACCACACTGTGCCAGGGGTTGAGATCCCCTTACCCATCAAAAATAAATAAATAATTAAATACATACATACATACATACATACATACATAAATGAAAAATAAATTAACCAACTTCGTGTTATTGCCCTAAGTGAAATATCTCCTACTTCATGGTTTATAACTGTAGACTATCTATTGAGAACTCTCTTAGCCCCTCAAGAGCTTACCTACAAATAAAATTATCTCTACGTTCATCCTTACCCAGTTACATTACCTCCTATTACCTAAAATGAAAATATCCTCTGGTAATTTTGCTCTAAATTTTCTTCTCCTACTGACACTTAAATACTTTAAAAAATGAAAAGAGAATAATGTAACAAATATGCATATATCCTAATTTAACAAATGTTAACCTTTTTACATAGGCTTCAGAATATGCTTTGTAAAATGTGATGCTGCAGACAGAGTCAAAGTCCTGTTTGAATTCTCCCTCGCCCCATCTCCTTTCCTCCCCCTCCAGAATTGTTTGGAATTTGGAATTGTGATATTCTCACCCATGTTTCTATGTTTTCACCATATATATGCATTTATAAACTATATATATATATATGTGTATATATATATATATATAACTTTTTGTGTTTGTAAAGTTTTTCTAAATGGGATTATATTGATCTATCATTCAGTGACTTCTTTTCTTCATTGTTTTTCTACTCAATATTATTTTATGGGTATTGTCCATATTGAAACATACAGAACTAGCTTATTTTTTTTCCTATACTGTGAATGCATTATATGATTGTATCAAACTCTGTTTATTCGTTCTCTTGTTGATGAAGATGTCTTATTATTTTCCATTTGCTGTGGCTACTTCAGGAAATGGTGCCATGACTATTTTAATGAATATCTTCTTGTGTATACATGTAAGATTTTTTCTAGGATGTGCATTTGGAGGTCAATTGCTAGTCAGGGACATACCATACGTATCTTCAACACTGCTCTCCAATTTTCTAATTAGCAGTGTATATTTTCCTTCCTTTATTGCCATACCAAAACTCTCTAGAAAAACTTTCTAACAAAAATTAGACTTTTAAACTTTTGCTAATTGATAAGTATAGAATGGCTTCAAATTGCTAGAAATTGTATTCTCCCAGTTCCAGTGAGGTGAGCATATATTTTTTATATCATCAGCCATTTATTTTTCCCATTCTGTGAATTGTCTATTTATGTCTATGTTTGTTTTCCTAGTGTTTGTCTTTTTCTTATGAGAATGTTGAAAGAAAGAAAGAAAGAAAGAAAGAAAGAAAGAAAGAAAGAAAGAAAGAAAGAAAGAAAGAAAGGAAGGAAGGAAGGAAGGAAGGAAGGAAGGAAGGAAAGAAGGAAGGAAGGAAGAGTGAGAGAAAAAGAAAGAGAGAAAAAGAAAGAGAGAAAGAAAATAGAGAGAAATAAAGAAAGAAAAAGAGAAAGGAAGGAAGGAAGAAAAGAAAAATGCATTTCAAAGATACGGAGGGTGGGGTTTTTAGTAAATAAACTAGTAGGGAATGGAGTAAAAATGGTATGGAGGGTGGTAAATTGGGGAACAGAGGAGTCCTAGAATGGTTAGTTAGCATGAACTCAAATTA
>NW_007727700.1:289322-343837 GCF_000696425.1 Galeopterus variegatus | reverse complement strand
AAGGAAGGAAGGAAGGAAGGAAGGAAGGAAGGAAGGAAGGAAGGAAGGAAGGAAGGAAGGAAGGAAGGAAAGAAGGAAGGAAGGAAGAGTGAGAGAAAAAGAAAGAGAGAAAAAGAAAGAGAGAAAGAAAATAGAGAGAAATAAAGAAAGAAAAAGAGAAAGGAAGGAAGGAAGAAAAGAAAAATGCATTTCAAAGATACGGAGGGTGGGGTTTTTAGTAAATAAACTAGTAGGGAATGGAGTAAAAATGGTATGGAGGGTGGTAAATTGGGGAACAGAGGAGTCCTAGAATGGTTAGTTAGCATGAACTCAAATTATGTAAGTCCATTAAAGACTATTTTAGTACTGATGTTTCATGCAGAAGGAAGCCTTTTGTGGTTCACTGAGTGGGCGAATGACATTATTTCCTTCAAAAATTGCACTGCGTAGCACTACATTGGAGACTGCAGATACTATCATGATACTGACAATTGTGTGAAAGCTGTTTGGCAATTTAGTAACAAACATAAATAAATATATATCTGAAAGAAAAATTAAGAGAAATGTGATCAAATAAAAGAATATGATACTATTACAGAGAAAAATTTCTTCCAATAAGAAATGCTCTTCTGGGAAGTGACATTTAAGCTTTTGCTAAGTTGACCAGGTAAGAGTAGAAAGAACAACCCTAAAGTGCTTCGTAAAGGATGCATAAAAGTGCAAGTCTTGGAGGATAAGCATGCATTAGCTAGGTGACAAGATGGAAGTTGCAGCCAGAAAGATTTCTTCATTTGTATACAACTGTGCTTATACTCCCCCTGGCATTGAGTCAATTAATTCACGTCCTCCCTAATATCCTGCATCCTCCTATCTTTCTGCCAAATATGCTTTAAAGAATTACGGGGTAACTCCCATCATCAGCTCCTTGCTTAATAAGTTTCAAATCCTCACAACAAAAGTCATTTAAATTTTATCATCTAGGCAAATCCTTAGTCCCTATGCTTTTATCAGCAGGTGATGTTGTGTATAATAGTGTAATTAAAATAACAGAAATCATTCAAAGCAATTTCCCTGAACATCTTTTTGTATTTCTGCATTTTTATGCAAAATGTTCCCTCTCTATCTATTATTTTATCTATCTATTTACCTATCCACCCATTTGTTTATCCTTTCATCTCATTTTATCTATGTAATCATTTAATGGTCTGGCTTGAACCATCATTTTCAATCTTTGATCCTCTACTTCTGCCTCATGTTTAGCTTAGAGCTAACTCTCTCAAAGGCTTTTAAAATATTGCGCATAATTTCCTACATGTGCATTACTTGCACTCTAATCT
Organism: Galeopterus variegatus; assembly: GCF_000696425.1. Classification (NCBI taxonomy): domain Eukaryota; kingdom Metazoa; phylum Chordata; class Mammalia; order Dermoptera; family Cynocephalidae; genus Galeopterus; species Galeopterus variegatus. The sequence continues at coordinate 342,521 of NW_007727700.1, read as the reverse complement.
CCCAAAGATTTATCTAAGAATTCTACCAGTTTACATGCTGCACATATTTTTAAATGGTATGGAAACTGATATTTCCTTCCCATTCCTTCATATCTACCCCCGTAACTTTCTTAGAAATTGGCACATATAAATCTATTGTGCTATTTTGTGTATTCCATTTTGTTTTATAGCTATTTGTAAATTTACGTTACCCTACTAATAATGGTACCTTTTTGAAGGCTAGGTCCCTTGTTATATTCTTTGTCTTTGTACGTCCCATAGTTTTAAACACAGAAATCTATACAGTGGACTTTAATATTAAGTAGATAATTTAACTGATGTCTAAAAATTAATCTGGAAAATTTTTCAAGTTGGTTTGTGTTTTTAAGGAAACCTGGACTTAAGAAAAATCAGAAAGGAGCTCTTACAACAGTCCAAGAACAAGTTGATATGGATTCGACTTCATAATTGAGATGTGGAAATTGAAAGAAAGTTGTGAATTTGCAATATATTCAATAAAAGAAAGAATGGGATTTCATGTCAGAATGCATCTAGGGAGTAAAGGAGATTAAAAGATCAAAGGTAGCTTCGTTGATTTGTCCAGCCTGAGGAACTGGTTAAATAGTATCACAATGGGTAAATGTGAGAGTTACATGAGACAGCTAATGGGTTGGGACAGGTAAATCATATGTCATCATGGCAACTGGATTCAATGATGAGTACAGTGTGGAGAAAAAGGAGGAAAAACAAAGAGGGCATAAAGGAGAAGCAAAGGACCCCGGTGAGAAGCTGGAAGAGATATAAAAGGAGGTCAATTACTATTTAAGTAAATCTGAGAAAGTAATGTATTTTCAGAAGGAATAAGTGTTCAAAAACAAAGAAACCAGATTGAAAGATTGATTGAAAATGGTAAACAGCTTAATATTAGCAGGAAGATGACAATCCTGTTGAGCTTGCAAAGGGATGCTTCACTTGAAAGGTAACATTGTTATCTTCTAAATATTGAAAGGTAAATTAGCTTATTTTCCTTTGTACTTTTTTCAAATATATGACTTTTCACATGAAACAGTCTTCTGTAGAGAAGTCAATAAAATAGTTTTCTATAAAACTGGATTGTACATGGTTTAATAAATAAAATAAAATTGGTTATATATAGCAAAATTCAACATATTTTAGTCTTTCATTCATGCTCTGAGAAATTTATATATCAAACAATATGTACCCATCAGAAATTTGATGTCATTTCTGAACTCTTCCTTGATTTAGAGTATCATTAAATGTAATCTTCAGATGTTCAAGTTAGCTGTTGAGATTTAAAGAAATCCACTGGTGGAAAAAAAGAAAAAAAGAATAGAGAAAATTGGCTATCACTTTTCATAAGTGACTCTTTTTTTTTTTTTTTTTTTTTTTTTTTTTTTTTTTTTTTTTTATTCTATTGCTCGTCATATCCTCAAGCTGCACTCTAGCATTATGTACAATAGTCCTCCGTTATCCACTGGGGATATGTTCCGGAGATTCTCAGTGAATGCCAGAAACAGCGGATAGTAATGAATCCCATATAAACTATGTTTGTTCCTACACATACAAACCTATGGTAAAATTTAATTTATAAATTAGGCACAGTAAGAGATTAACAAGAATAACTAGTAATAAAATAGAACAACTATAACAATATATTGTAACAAAAGTTATGTGAATATGGCCTCTCTCTCTTTTTGTCCTTCTGTCTCTCTCAAAACATCTTATTATACTGTACACGCTTCCTCTTGTGATGAAAAAGGGACAGAATGGGATGGCATGAGATTTCATCACACTACTCAGAATGGTGCATAATTTAAAACTTATGAATTGTTTATTTATGAAATTTTTCATTTCATACTTTTGGACCTCCACTGTCCATGGGTAACTGAGCCTGCAGAAAGTGAACCCATGAATAAGGGGAAACTACTGCACAACTGGTTTCAGACTGGGTGGAAGCCAAATGACAAAGACTGAGGCATAAGGTCAAAGATGTTCTCTTAGCACGGTTGGTTTAAGTAATCATTCTATGACTCCTGAAAAAACATATGTCTCCAAAGATGGTCACTGGGGCTGGAGATCTGAGGAAATAACTGAGCAATTGGGAGAGAAGAAACGAGATAGTAGGAAACAAAGAGGCCAGGACATGAGTTAGGCTTGGACTACCCAGCAGTTCAGTCAAGTAGGTCAGCAATTGTACAGGTCCCTGTAGAAAATCTTGGCTTCAACATAAAATTATTTGGAAAATGTATTTAAATATAAAATAATACTATCCTAAACATAGAAATTGGTTATTTTCCCTAGATGTGCTTGATTTTCATTTGTTTCTTGGTTATTTTAATTTACAATTGTTTATGAGATTTTGCTAGTCTAAACAAGAGTACAATTAATGCGATATATTTTGTGGAAATTAGAAAACTGTGAGTGTTTATTCAGTCTTAAGAAAGATTGTATTTATAAAGCCTGATGGGACTTTTCTATCACATCTAAATCTGTTTAATGAAGTTATAGTCTCTGCATCAAACCTATCAGACTCAGGGAAAATTTGATGCTGCAGTTCAAGTTTGAAGCAGTGGCTGGCAGACTCTTCTGCTGTTTGGGAGAGGCCAGTCTTTTTCTATTAAGGCCTTCAATTGATTAGATGAAGCTCACCCACATTACTGACAGTAATCTGCTTTACTTCTACTGATTTAAATGTTAATCTCATCTAAAAAATACCTTTATGAAATATTAAAAATAATGACTGATCAAATACCTAGGTATCATAGCCTAGCCAAGTTTACACATAAAATTAACCACAATACCTAGTAATACATAAGGTGACAATCCATATTGCAAATCAAAATAATCTGAGATTATTATTAAGGCAATATATCCTTGAGTTTTATTACATCTCGTTAGTCACTTTACAATGGAATGAAACTTTACTAGGAGAGGACTGAAGAGAAACCATAGTACAGAGAATAATGCTTATTTTGGAAAGAGGGAACATTGTTCCTATCATGATACAACTTCACAAACAGAAGGTCAGGGGCCTGCTAGATCAGCAACCCAAGTATATAATGATGAGTTATGGTTTTTTTGAGAGATTTGGAAGGCAACACTATAATTTATTGCTGGGAAACCATTAATCTGAATTTCAAAGGAAAACTTCTAGCAGCAGCAAACATGTGCTTTTGAATGTATTCTAGGCAAGAGACGAGAGTAAAATTTGAGGAAAATTACTATTGGTACCTGATCTCTAGCTCCTTTACTGATGCCATAATGCCTTTAGTGCTGTCCTCCATACTTTAATACCTATCTCCTAAGAAAACATTAAAGTACTTTCTCCAATCAGTTCACAAGATGATTAGCCTCACTTACACGATTTTGTTCTTGTCCTATTTTTCTTTCTCACACACAAAATAAGTATTTTTGAAAGCATTTTAATATTGTATGAAGGCCTTGTTTGCTTGGTTATTTAAAAGCTATTATTGACTTCATTAATCTTTAACAGACTGGAATCTGAGAGGGGTTGAGGGAACTTTCTAATATTATTTTTGGCTAAGTTTTTCAGTGTGTGAAAACTATTAGGACTACCTGACTGCTCTAGGATTGATAAAATAGAGGCAGGTGCTCAAAGTGGTCTTCAGGAAATGTACATCTTCTAATAAGATTAACATCAGTTCTCTTATAGTTTCTGTAAAAATCAGTCTCCCAGGATCAAGGATAGATTTTCCCAAATCTTCTGTCACTTTGAAAAGTGATGGTAAAATCAGTTAATGAAAAGGCCCGAAACAAGTTTGCCATATGCTTGTTTATTGTCATGTATTGACTCTTCTTAGGCACACAACTCAAGACTCGATGTTGTGTAGAAAAGTGGTCATTTCCTGCTTCTCATGATTAGGAAGAAATGCTGTTGGTTAGAATGTGTAATGGAGATAATAAAAGTCCAAAAAAGTAGTAACATTAAAAAAAGTCCAGCAAGAGTATTTTCCCAATAGACAGGCAGAAAATTACAGTAGCAGAGAAAACAAAATCAGTCACACACCAAACAAGAGATAAAATTGGGGTCCTGTTTCTAAGGAGCAGAGTTCCAGCCAACACTACAGATGGGGAGGGCAGGAGCCTAGTCTCAGGGGAATAGACCAAAAAATAAAAAATTAAAAAGGAAGAGTCAAACTATCAACCAAGGTAAGATTTCAGGAAGCATGAGGGAATCAGGTGGAAGTAGGGACTCTTCCTGAAAATAAACCAGAGTAAACTGGTTTCAGACTGGGTGGAAGCCAAATGACAAAGACTGAGGCATAAGGTCAAAGATGTTCTCTTAGCACGGTTGGTTTAAGTAATCATTCTATGACTCCTGAAAAAACATATGTCTCCAAAGATGGTCACTGGGGCTGGAGATCTGAGGAAATAACTGAGCAATTGGGAGAGAAGAAACGAGATAGTAGGAAACAAAGAGGCCAGGACATGAGTTAGGCTTGGACTACCCAGCAGTTCAGTCAAGTAGGTCAGTAATTGTACAGGTCCCTGTAGAAAATCTTGGCTTCAACATAAAATTATTTGGAAAATGTATTTAAATATAAAATAATACTATCCTAAACATAGAAATTGGTTATTTTCCCTAGATGTGCTTGATTTTCATTTGTTTCTTGGTTATTTTAATTTACAATCGTTTATGAGATTTTGCTAGTCTAAACAAGAGTACAATTAATGCGATATATTTTGTGGAAATTAGAAAACTGTGAGTGTTTATTCAGTCTTAAGAAAGATTGTATTTATAAAGCCTGATGGGACTTTTCTATCACATCTAAATCTGTTTAATGAAGTTATAGTCTGACAACATAGATGATATATATAATATATAGTAACACACACACATTGTTTTCTAATTGTGTCTTTCTGCACTATCCATGCCCCTGCAAAAAAAAATTGCTTAGTAATATATACTGTTAGTGCCACATTTTCCCTACCATTTCAATTTCTATTAAAGATTAAATATATTACTATTCATAAAATTACCCAGATTATCAAAACCTATAATAAAGTAGGCTTTGGACATTCAAAAGGGATTCAGAGACCTTTATAAAATCTCAAGTTCTCAGAGCATGTAATTATCTCTATAAACTATGGACAAGACATAACAAAGTACCACAAAATCAGGTCAAGATGTAGAAGTTTGGCAGTTCCTATGCATACGCCTTGAGCTAACTCACAGAGCATCTTACAAGAGTTTCAAAGTTCCTCATTCAAACTAGTGTCTTGGGAAAATTAAAATAAAACTCTAGGGTCTTTAATGACTAATTACACACAGTGAATGTTTTGTGTCTCCTCTACAGATTTTTAATGGTGTTTTTGATTTCTTACAAGTCTTTCCTTGTAGATAGTACCATTCTTTTAAACAATGCCCACTATTTTCATCTAAAAAGTCCTTTTTCTTAGGGAACCCTTGTACACTGTTGGTGGAAACATAAGTTGATGCAGCTTTATGGAAAATGGTATGAAGGATTCTCAAAAAATTAAAAATAGAACTACCATATGACCCAACAATCTGTCTTCTGGGATTATATACACGCAAAGGAAATGAAATGAGCCCCTCATCTGCACTCCCAAGTTCATTGAAGTGTTATTCACAAGAGTTGAGACATGGAAATAATCTAAGTGACTGTCAGTGGATGACTGGATAAAGCAATTGTGGTATTCACATATAAACACATAATGGAAAATTATTCAGCCTTAAAAATAAGGTGATCCTGCCATTTGAGACACCATGGATGAATCTAGAGGACATTATACTCAGTGAAATAAGCCAGATGCAGAAAGAAATATACCGCATGATTTTTCTTACATGCAGAATCTAATTAAACATCAAATGCATAGAAACAGAGTAGGGAAAGCAATTACCAGAATGAGCGGAGCAGAAGATAAGGGGAAGTTAGGTCAAAGGGTACAAAATTGCAGTTACGTAGGATAAATAAGTCTACGACTCTTATGCTGGAAATTTGCTAAGAGAATAGATATTAAGTATTCTTCTCATACACACACACACACACACACACACACAAAGGAAAGGGAACTGTATGAGATGATCAACACGTTAATTGGTTGGACTGTAGTATACACTTAACTATGCATACGCATATCAAAACATCATGTTTAACACATAAATATATACAATTAAAAATATCTTTTACATAGGGGAAACACTTCAGTACATAGAGCTCAGCAAAGATTTTACATATAAGACCCCAAAGGCACAAACAACAAAAGAAAAAATAAATGAGTGGGACTATATCAAAGTAAAAAGCTTCTGCATAGCAAAAGAAACAATTAACAGAATGAAAAGACGACCTACTGAAAGGGAGAAAATATTCACAAACTATCCATCCAACAAGGGATTGATATCTAGAATACACAAGGAACTCAAACAAATTCACTATATAAAAAAGTCCAATTAAAAAAAAGGGCAAAGGAGCTGAATAGACATTTTTTCAAAGGAAGACATACAAAAACAAATTCACTATATAAAAAAGTCCAATTAAAAAAAAGGGCAAAGGAGCTGAATAGACATTTTTTCAAAGACATACAGATGGCTAACAGGTACGTGAAAAAATGCTCAACATCACTAATCATTAGGGAAACACAAATCAAAACCACATTGAGATATCATCTCACCCTATTATTTAACTGGCTATTATTAAAAACACTGAGAATAACAAATGCTGGTGAGGATGTGAAGAAAGGGAAACCTTTCTACACTGATGGTGGGACTGTAAACTAGCACAGCCATTATGGAAAACAGTATGCAGGTTTCTCAGACAACCACAGACAAACTACCTTATGATCTAGCAATCCCACTTCTGGGTAGATACCCAAAGGAATGGAAATCATCATGTAGAAAGGATACCTACACCCCCATGTTCATCACAGTTCTTTACAATATAGCCAAGATATGGAACTAACTTAAATGTCCATGGACAAATGACTAGATTAAAAAAATGTGGTATATATACACAATGGAATACTACTCATCTATAAAAAGGAATGAAATGCTGTCATTCACAACAGTATGGGTGAGGCTGGAGAAAATTATAAGTGAAATAAGCCAGGCACAGAAAGAAATACTGCATGTCCTCATTCATAAGTGGCAGATAGAGAGAGGGAAAGAAAGAAAGAAACCAAAAAAAAAATGTTGAACTTTCAGAAAGAGAGAACAGACCTATAGGTAGTAGAGGTGAAGTATGAGGGAGTGAGGCCAGACCAGGGACCACTAGGGGAATTTTCTCAGCCTTATTCTTCAGGGGAAAAAATGCTGCTTTTCCTCAGCTTCTTTATCTGATAAAGATGAATTGCACATTTTCTAGGATAGCCCTCCTGCTTGGAATGGGGCTTATGCCACTGGGTTGGTTCTAGGCTTTCTCTTTATCCCTTTCCCAAATATAAAGAATATAAAGACACACACACACACACACACACACACACACACATCTGGCCTTAGCTGTTCTAATCCCACTCTCGTCAGGACCTATGACACATCTGTAAACACTCTTAGATCAGCTCCGGTAACCAACCCACCTTCATGTAACCCCTGCAGAATATTCACATTGGTAGGACCATTGGAAACCTATGAAACTGACTTTTCATTTAAAGCACAAGGAAACAAAACTCCTAACTTGTTAGCTGCAGAACCACAATAAAGAACCAAGTCCCATTTCTAATTTGGTAGTCTTTCCAAGTCACTGTAAAATTTTCATACATTTCTGGCCCTAGAACCTAAATATTTTTGCTTGTTTATTCCACTGAGCTTAGTAGTTAATAAAGCTGAATAAAGAAAATCAAGAGACTATTGAAAATTATTAGACATGGCTGACTAGTGGGGTGAGGAAGCCTGACCCTCTTTAACTTACAGATTAAAAGTATAACTTTAGCTTAGTTGCAATCAAAACCTGACGTTAAATACAAATGTACTACAAAGGAAACCAAATACACAGAAAAAAGTAACATACTCTGTACCTTAAAACACTAAATATAGAGCTACTCTTATCATGTTTCTCACTGAGTTATAACTTCAAATAACACAGATCAAGAAAAAAAAACCTCATGTATGAAAAGATGAGGTCGTTATTTGTTGAAGTCTTTCTTTCAATAACCCCACTACCTGAAACCTTAGAAGGAGACAGGAGGCAGGGACCTCCTCCCCCTCCTTTTTTTTTTTTGGTAAATATCCACTAATCTTTTAATTAAAAGTGAATGATGGAGAGATGGCAAGTGAGCAGGAGAAGCTGAAGAACACAGCTCTCTTATGTATGTGTACAACACGAAACAGCCCACACATCTCGCAGAGAGATCTGTATTAATTACATGGAATCTAATCCATTCTACTAAATCCAATGCTGTCAACTGCCATGGTTAGCTCTAGTTCATAATGCATGTAAACATAATTTGATAAAATATATAACCTAGAAGAGAAACTTGTAGGAGGGTTTTACATACTATTGGATGCTAAAATTTTAGAGGATGGTTTTATGCAAGTTTGAGCTTTACATAGTGAAAGAACTCTGATTTTCCTGAAGTCGCTGGCAGTGCACTTAATTAATTTTACCTCTCAATTCAATATATTTCCTTTTATTTTAGTCATAAAATCACTCTTCTGCAAATAATATATATATAGATATTCAGGCATCTGTGATGCCAACACTTTTTTATTTTAAAGCTAAGGCATTAAAGTGAAAATAATACATATTTTTCTCTATATAACAATCACAGAGAATAGGTAGTGAATGTTCTCTGTGTTAAGCACTATGCTGAGCATATTTCATAAGTTATTGTAATGATCCATGTAATTATATATTCAATTTTACCTTTGAAGAAAATAAGTCTCAAAAATAGCAAGTAGCTCCCCCACATATAAATGTCTTCTAAGTCTCTGAGACTAAAAAATCCATGAATTCTGTCATTATTTGCTCTGTCTCTCAACCTCATCTTGTTCTCATGTGCCCGCCAGTCCAACTGATATTTCAAGGAGTTAAATTTAATTCACATCCAACAAATATTTACCATGTGCTTATATAAGCTCAGTACACTTCTCAGGCATCACCTGAGTCCAGTCAGTGAACAGAATACACCAGATCCTCATCCTCGTCAAGCTTTAGACTCAGTTCCTAACACCTAATCCCAGTTCTCTTGCCTTGCTCTCCCTTCATCACATAAGCCTGGCAAAATCCTCTCTCTGGTTATAAATCTTATTCTGCATCTACTTTATACTTGTCACCCACACATAGAAAAACATACAACCACACTTGCCAGATTTCATTATAAATTACTAACCGTGAACTTCAAGTGGTCTATTAGCAATCACCACTAATACTGCAACATTTCTGTTCCCTTTACTTTTTCATTTTTTTGATTTTTGTATTTTCCTTACCTACTTTCCCTACCTACAGACACCTTCTTCCCTGTTCTTATTTCACTGATGACCATTTTCACAAAGACAATAGTAAATGTCCAAAGAGAAGTTATACAAACTTTCACCATGAAAATCATCACTCCACCTGTATGTGTCCCAACATGTGGCCATCCTTCCTGCCACCATGGAAGATTTTTTTCATGATTCTATCCAAAAAGAACCTGTCCTCACTAGATCCCATTAGTACTATTCTAGCATTTGCCTTCATTTTCTCACCCATCACCAACTTTTACCCTTTTAAGAGATAATTCCTATAAAAAAAAAAACACCTGCTTTGATCTACCATCTTCATTTATTTTCTTCCCCATTCATCTCCTTTTATCAAAGCTCCTCATCCTGTCTCCCCTTCCTCCCCCACAGTCTCTCCTTCATCTGGTCCTGTAAGGCTCCTTACCCCATGCCACTGCTTCACCATCAGAGCCTCTGTCCAGACCATCCGTGACCTCACAGTTGCTGAATACAAGCCAGTTCTTGCTGTTCATCTCACTTGACCTCTCGTTAGTGCTTGAATTAGCTGATCACTCTTTCTTCCAGGATACTGTATGTTTTTATTATTCTCCTACTGTACAGATTCTTGATCTTCCTTAACTGTCCAACCACTCAGCTTCAAGATGCCCTAGAACTAGGTCTGTTGATATTTTCTTTTGAAAACACCCATTGCTCACCTGAAATCATCTAGTTTCATATTATCTATAGTATGATAATTTGCCAATTTATATTTCCAGGTTTAAATGCTTGCTCTAAATATTTACTTGGATGTCTAAAAGGCATCTCAAATTTAATATGTCCACATTGGGTCTTTCTCACTCCTGTCTTCCCTCAATAAATTTTGAAGTCTTTTCAATAATGACAAATACTTTCTTCCAGATGCTGATGCGGAATACTTAGTGTTTATTCTTGGTTTATCCTTTCTCTCACATTACACATTTAACCACCCACCCCATACCACTTGTTTCAAGACTCAGTACCTTGCACCTGCGTTATTGCAGTATCCTCCTACAGGGCTGCATCACTCCTACCCCCCACCCCCGCTGACATTATTCTTTTTTTAAAAATTTTTTTTTAAATTTTTTTTTTATTTTTATTTGGTCAATATACAATGTAGTTAGTTATTGTGTCCCATCACCAAAACCTCCCTCCCTCTTCCCTCTCCCCCCTCCCATCCAGGGGTGTCCCCTCCATTTTCTCGTTGAAAGAGCTTCAAAAAGAAAAAAAAAAAAAAGAATAATGTCAGCGGGGGTGGGGGGTAGGAGTGATGCAGCCCTGTAGGAGGATACTGCAATATGGCTCACTCGGGAGAGTGCGGTGCTGATAACACCAAGGCCACGGGTTCGGATCCCATATAGGGATGGCCGGTTCGCTCATTGGCTGAGCGTGGTGCTGACATTATTCTTAACACAGTAGCCAGGATGATACTTTTTGAACGAAAGATCTTACCTGTCTTTTGACATAAATCCTTCTACTCAGAGTAAAAGCCAAACCTAATAATGGCACTACATGATTTCCATTTTATCTCCTCACCTCACTTCCTATTACACTCCTCTAACCCCATTCCTGATGCTCTAGAATCCTTGAAAGCACCAAACTTGACCCAGCCTCAAGGCCACCCTCTGGAACATTTTTCTCTTATACCTACAGAACTAGATTATGTCAAAGTAATTAACACTTTCTGCTTAAAAAACATACCACAAATCTAAGTATTTTAATAAAATATGTCTAGTGTTTTGCTGATGTCAAAGGCCACTAAGAGTAGAGCACTCCCTGCCGGCTTTCCTCCAAGAAGAAATTTAAGTTACTATGGAGTAACTTCCCCATCTTAGAGCTCTTCATTTCTGGTCACACAGAAAGAGAAAGAAAGCAAAGAAAGAAAGAAGAGAAAAGAAGCAAAGGGAATTGTGGAGTGTGTTTTAAGGACCTAGCCTGAAAATGGCATATATCTCTCCTTCCAACATTCTAATGGCCACCACTCAGTCACACGACTCATCTGCTTGAAATGGCTGCAATGGGAAAAACATGTTCAGAAACATAGAGATAGACTCAAGATTTGTATGGCCCACAAAGTCTCTGCCACATTAACTTCCTTGTTCAGGAAGACCACTCAGGCTTTCCACAGCTACCCTATTTCTAAGAGCAACACTCCTTGAGTCAAATGCTGCTAATTGATCACTAATCATGTTTCTTCATGCTCCTGGACACCCAACTCTAGTACATACTTTGTTTTTCTTAAAGTTAAATGAGGTCAGGAGATTAGGTTATAGGCATGAAAGGGTGGGCTCCTGAATATCACATGGAAGGCTTCCAGGTGATCAGAAACCTCAGTATTGGACTTCATAGAAACACTGAAGAAATGTCTCTTTGTGGAGCCACTGAAGTTTTGCGGTTTACCTGTTACAGTTGTTAGTAACACTTTCCCATTAGAACTTCTTATTCCTCTATATGTGCTTCATTTACATTCACATCATATATCACTGTCTGACACACTCTGTATTTGCCTGTCATCTTTTTCACTTTGTCTTCTGTCTAAAACATTAGCCAGCCAACTCTGAGCCATGAGCCAAATCTAGCCTGCTTCCTCTTTTCATATGTAAATTTTTATTGGAATACAGCCACAGTCATTCATTTCTGTATTTTAGGGAGGATGTTTTCATGGCACAAGAGTTTGGGAAGAATGCATGGTCTGCAAACAGTATTTACTATTTAGTTTGCTGTTATATCCCCAACTTGCCCCTTGTGGGTATTCATTAAATATTAGTTAAATACATAAATAATAAATGAATGAATGAATCACTGTGTGGTGGGCCAAAAGTGTCCCCAAAATGTGTTCACATCCTAATCCCTTGAACCTATGAATATTACCTTATTATATGGAAAAAAAAAAAGTCATTACATATGTAATTAAGTTAAGGATCTTGACATGAAAGATTATTCAAGACTAGCCAGATGGGCACTAAATACAACCACATGTATCCTAATTAGAGGGTGCGTATTAGTCCATTTCTGTTGCTTATCACAGAATACCTGAAACTGAGTAATCTAGAAAGAAATGAAATTTATTTCTTAAAGTTCAAAGACTGGGAAGTCCACAGTCCAGGGTATGCATCTGGTGAGGGCTTTCTTCTATAGAGTCCTGTGGCCACCAGGGTGTCACATGGAGAGAATGAGCTGAGCAGGAGCTAACTAACTTTCTCACTTGCTCTCCTTGTAAAGCCCTCAGAACCACACCCATGACCACTCATTAAACCACAACACATTACTCCATGAATGGATCAATCCATTCACCAGGGCTAGGTTCTCATAATCTAATCAACTCTTAAGAACCCCCCTCCCCCCCATCAAATCACAATTGGATTTTCCACCCTCTCAGTTAACATTATTACAATGGAGAATAAGTTTCTAATACGTGAACATTTGGGGAATGCATTTGACCAATAGCAGGGAGGCAGAGGCAAGTTTGACCACACAGACAGAAGGAGAGGCAGTGTGACCATGAAGCACAGATTAGAGTGAGTGCCACAAACCCAGAAATAACGGCCACCACCAGCAGATATAAAAGGCCAGAATTAAATTCTCACTTAGAGTCTTTTCAGTGATCACAACCTTCCAGATCCTTCAATTTTGATACAGTGGTACTGATTTTGGATTTCTGGTTTCCAGGAGTGTGAGAGAATAATTTTTTTTGTTTAAGCCACCAAGTTTTTGGTAATTTGTTATAGAGGCAGCAAGAAACAAAGACACAGGGGAAAGGGAAATAAAACCAGTTCTAATTCCAAGATTATGCTCAGAAAAATTACTTAAAAACTGCTTCTCGTGTCAACATTAATTCTATGTAAGTGATCTTCAAATTAATTATCCATAACTAAATTTTATAAGGAAAAATAGATTGTGGCATTCCTTCACTAACAATGAATTTATAACAAGGACTTAATAATTTGTGGTTTTCTTCACTTCATGGATGAGATTAGACATATTTGGGGAGATTGTCTTCATATTAGCACTTTATAAATTAGTTGCTCAAGTAGTCTGTTTTGAGATATTAGAATGAGAGCCAGAAATAACTCTGATATTTTCTTCAACATATTTTAGTAATTTTTCGAATTGCATTGTTTTGTGATTCTAACTTAGGGTCAAACAAACAAAATCAATTGCTATTGAAAAATAAGTAATGTGAAAGTCTTTAGGATAAGAGGTGAGCAAGTAGAAAGATTTTTTTCTTCAATAAAATAAGATTCAGGGAAGAAAGTCCTCTTCTTCAGAGGATGTGATCATGATCATGCCTCCCTGAAATGCCTGGAATGGCTGCAGCCTTTTTAGAAATGTGGACTTAAACTTGGCTAATAGACTGAATATAGCAGAATGCAGAGATGGAAAATGCTTAGTGCATGGATTGTATCACAGAGGTGTTGAACCAGTCTTGAAACCACTCTGCATCTGTACTTTGCGTTCTCTGATGTAATAAATGTCCACTTTGGGCTGTGTATTCAATTACTTGAAACTGAAAATCTCTCCATTTATGCAGTGATAATTACAATAGAGTCATTTATGTTTATTGCTTCTGAGTAATGCATTCATTAAATGACAAAATAATATAGTAAAACCCTAAGTTATATTTAACAATTAGCCAGGCCCGACTAGATCTACTTTAGATTCCAGGGAAATAACATGGGAATTAAGATACTTAATTGTTCATCAGCCTTTTAGGGATTTTTTTTTTTTTTTCCACATAAGGAATCAATTTGTGTAGCATGATGGTGATTTCAATTGATGCCTTTATTGAGCACTGGCAGTGCTCTCTAAATGAATAAATGGGCAAAGGATTCTTTGCAAAGAGCAAATGTGTCTGTGGTAGGCTTTGTCAGTTTGATGCATGTAGTGGAATAAACTTCTGTATCTCCTTTTTTGTAAGATTGCTCTGAAAATGGTGGATACCCTAAAATCTTGGCATGCATTTAATGAAGTGGTGTTCCCCCCAAAATCAACTTTTTTATGAAATCAATAAGTTTTGAAATTGATAACATCCTTGAATTTATGAAATACATGTGCCTCACTCCAGAACTACTGCCATGTTGACTCTATACCTACTAATCTAACAGATAAAAAGCTTGTTGAGAATTTTGCATTAAGCAAATATTGAAACATGAGAACAGTTAATATTTCCAAGTGATTCTTTAAATAAAGCTAACATCAACTTTATCTTGCCGTCTTTTGTTCCTTATAGAATCTTTTATACATTGTTCTTAGTTTATAGGAAATCTAGGGCTTACATAAGAAAACTAAGGATTTAATATAAGTTGATTTATTAATAAGTTGGTGATTTATCTTAAAGAATATTCATTATCCTTGTTTTGCAACACATAATAAAATTTCCAGAGAAACCAAGCATTGTTTATTTTATGTTGTTTTCATAACTACTTCTATGAAGAAATCACTTAATCATCCAATTTAGGCATAATGTCATTTACCTCATTATGCAATAGAAATAATTTGAAATTTATAGTCTGAAACTAGGAATTCAGTCTCACCTCTAAAACTTAGTTACTTAGCTGTTCCAATCTCTGCTGTCACATGTGTTTGGGGATAATCATAATAATGATACCTTACCATAAAGAGTTGTACTGAGATTTAAGTAACAAAATATGTGAAAAGTCTTTGCTGGTTTTGAAGTTCTGTATACATATGTTTTTTATGTTCTTCAGGTTTATTGCTATGGCAATAATAATAACAATAAAATAAATGTAGTGAGAGCTGATGTCTTACATACACTGAGAAACTGAGTAATCTAACTTTGTGTTCTAATATGAGAACAGTGACCAAATTGGGAAAATAAAAATATAAGAACCCTTATGATCTATATAAAATAGTTTCTCTTTCTAATAAGAATGATATAAATCAATAAGTGGATATTCTGAGGTTGAGTTTCGGAAATAATTGGAAAATGTCCCTTCCCTTGAGGAGATATGATTATAGTGGGTCAGACAGATAAACAGACCCTGTAAGTGAGACAGAAGGACTAAGGACAGGGACTATGAGATTATAGAGGAAGAATAACTCATCAAAGATAGAAGGTCCAGGCACAGTTTCCTTAAGAAAAAATTGTTAGGTTTCCAAAGTTCTTCATGTCTTAGGCAAAATGAAAGTCTTATCTCAAACATTTATGTGTTGTTGGGTTAAATTTGCTTCTGAGGCAAAAGGAAATAACTGAGAATCATGCTATACAGAATTTCAAAAAAAAATGAAGACAAGTCACAATCCATACTTCCTCTTTTCAAAATTATGAAAAGAGGAAGCCATTTCAAAAATATGGCTTCTCAAAATTATGTTTACTTCATTAAAAGGGACGTATTTATGTTCCTAAGCAATAATGCACACATACCTTTTTTATTTATATTGGTAAAATACCTAAGACATTGGCACATGTATTTATTCATTCAAATATTTATTGAGTAACTACTGCATGCCAGTCATTGTCCATGGGGCTGATGACATCATCATGAACAAGATAAACAAACTCTGCCCTGAAAGATCTACAGTCTAGTAAAGCAGCGCTTCTCAAATTTTAATGTTTACTCAAATCATTGGGAGGGGGGCAATTTTTAAAATGCAGATTTTAATTAAGTTTGTCAGGGTATGGCCTAAGAGTGGGTTTTTTGTTAAGCTTCCAGGAGATTTTATTTCTACTATGAGTAGAAAGGTATATAAGCACATAGTCAAGTCAACCACAAATTACAGTCCAGTGCATGGTGGTGTTAAAAAGCAAAACTTTAACAAATTTAGTTTAAAGATTTAATTGGCTTTTATTAGCAATTGATAAGTCAGGCATCATCTCATGTGAATATTTAGAAGAGGTGCTGGTTAGGCATCGCAGAACAGTCAGTTTTTTCTAAGGTAGCTTGAGCAGGAACAGAAAAACAGTGTAATACACAAAACAGATTGGTTAACATCAGGTTACTTCAGATTACTCTCCTTGTAAGGATTAAGGTAGAGGGCACTTCCTTATCATGCTGGCTAAAACTGGCCTGTTTAAAAATTTAGCTATTCTCTTTCTCTTGATTTCTTGGAAAGTCAGATAAATAACTTAGTTTCAGTTTGGAGACATTGAACTTTAGCACAAATGGCTTCATTTTGGTTTGATCTGTCAAGGCCTAGTGCAGGAGTTCAGTTCAAAAAACCAGTGGCTTCCCATACATTTTACTTAACACTGGGTAAGTAGGGAGTATTATATGGGGGTTAGCAAGATAGGGGAAAAGAAAGCATGCCCCAGAAATAGATCTTCTTATGTAAAAATTTGTAATAAATAGATAGATCACAAGTAAATAGGGAAAGGTAGAAATATTCACTAAGAATGCTACAATAGCTCTAAAAACATATTCTCATTTAAAACCACTTAACAAAATATATTTCTAACAGAATAGAGAACTAAGCATAATTAGAAATCATCAGAAAAATAGAAAAAAATAAGTGAATATTCAAGAAACCTAGTGATGAAAAAGGACTTTTGATTTATAAGAGGAATGAGAAAAATCAGAAATAAAAAGTATTTTATTTTTAGTCAATAAACTAAAAATTAGATAGTAAAAATTGACAATCAAGTAAAAATTAAACAACAAAATTTAAGCCTTCATGTACTTCAAGAAAGAAAATGAAAAGCAAGTGTCTCTTTCACAAGAAACCCAGTGTATGGTGGAAGAAAACCCTTTCTTCAGAGAAAAAGTTACATCCAAACTCTGAATTAATTATACATTTACTTATCAACCTCATTCACTGCCAGTAGATTATTCTTCTCCAAGCATTGATGCAACAGCCATGCTGCCTGCTCTAAAAAGTCCAAACTATTTAACAGGTACTCAAGACTCTTGACTGTCAGACCCAATTCCATATACCTTTCCACTATTATATTCTTATATAGATAGTCCCCAACTTATGATGGTTCAGAATATAATTTTTTTTTAATTTTAGGATGGTGGAAAAGTGATAGTTTTACTATGGGGTCATGTCCAGATAAACCCATCATAAATTGTCAATATCATAAATTGAAAACACACTTTAGAGTTATGATATTTTCAATTTACAGTGTGTTTATTCAGATGTGACCCCATTATAAGTCGAGGAGCATTTGTATGTCTTTTATGAACTCCTCACTTTAACACTTGAATGGACCTAGGTTTTTTTTTCTATCATGCCTGTACTTAATGTTGTTTCCAAGTTTCTAATGCCCTTTACTCTCACATTTGTATGTCTTTTATGAACTCCTCACTTTAACACTTGAATGGACCTAGGTTTTTTTTTTCTATCATGCCTGTACTTAATGTTGTTTCCAAGTTTCTAATGCCCTTTACTCTCAACTCTGCCTCTCCAAACCCCAACAAATCATTCAAGTGTAACTCAAGACAAATCTCTTATGTGATATTTGGCCAAACCACTACACCAAAGAGATTTTAGTCCTCATGAGAATTTGACAGTATGTGATAGCTGTCCTAACTTTAGAGAAATAAACAAGATTCCTTCGGTTGAAAGTATTTATGTGAAAGTCCTATATAGTCCAATGTGAATGGGAATGTTATGCTCTTAGAGGAAAGAGTGTCAAAATGTTTAGCATATGACTTCACATTTTGAGTTCCAAATAAATACCCATTGATTTAATGCCTAGCTCTGTGGGTGGAATGCTCACCGTGCAACTTCAATTATTTTTAAGATCTTTGCTTCTGTCTTTTTCTAAATGATCTGAGAACCTTAGATTCTTTATACCAGAGTAGTTACACATAAATAGATTTCTCCTTAAAAACCAAGGTGCTCTAATGAACTCCACTGGCTTTCTGTGTTTTATAAAATAAGGTAATGCTTATATCATCAAAGTTGTCTTCTTTCAGATTATGAAGAATTACTGCATTTTTTAAAATATTAAGGTTCTTTCAAAGTTCTGCCATAATACAGTTTATTCAGGAGGAGAACTTAAAAAAAAAACTAGTATAGAATACTAATCTAAAACTCAGTAAATACATTTATTCTTTTTAATGTATCACTTTTATTGATGAATTAATTGATTTACCTATTATAAAATATTTCCCACTGTTATTTACTCTTTATTTTACGTATTCATGATTCAACGTTCACCATTCAGTTCTTTTACAGTGGTTTCTTCATTTGTTTCTTACATAATTTAATTCTAAGACAGGGTGAGGGATGACATATTCTCTGAGATTTTGCATGATTAAGTACGCCAATATTGCTATTTTGTACTTGGATAACTATTTGCCTGGTTATGATATTCTTGAGACATACTTTTTCCCTTAGATTTTATAAATATTGTTCTATTATCTTCTGGCACTTCATTTTTCCACAGAAGCATTTGAGCCCAACCAGATTTATCCCCTTTTTAAGTTTTTGGATACCTGATGAATTCTTTCTTTATCCTTGAAATTTAATCACTTTACCAGAATGTCATAAAATTGGCTATTCTAATGAATTTCTTGAGAACAGTATGCATTTAGACTATGAGTATTATTTTAAATTTCAAAAATATTTTCTACAATTACATATTAATTTTTTCATTCCCTTGTTGGGTTTTCATTTCAGATACACCATATCTCCTTATTTTGGATGAACATTTCCTGTATAACACAGACATTAACTTCTTCTGATTACTTTATGCTATGGAATTAATGTCCCCCCAAAACTCACTGAAGCTTGATCCCCCTTGTAAGAGTGTCATGAGAGTAGGAAATCATACTATGGTAGTGTCAAAAGGTGGGGATCCAATCAAGAGGTGATTGGATCATGATGACTACACATTTGTGAGCAGATGAATCCATTCACTGTGTAATGGGCTAATGGTTTAATGGTTTATCATGAGTGTAGACTCGTGACTTTATAAGGATAGCACATGAAGAAGCTGCTGCTATTCTTGCCATGTGATATCCTGTATTACCTAGGACTCTGTAGAGAGTTTCCAACTGGAAAAAGGCCCTCCACAGATGTACCTCCTGGGCTATGGACTTTCCAGACTTCAAAACTGTAAGAAATAAACCTCTTCTCTTTATACATTGCCCAGTTTCAGGTATTCTGTTGTAAGCAACAGAAATGGACTAATACACTTCGTCTTTTTCCCCTTCATTTTGCTGAGGCTACCTTACGACTTTCTCTGTTACTAATTTTATTTTTCATACTGTCTAATCTATTTCCTATGTTTTCTATTTAATTAGCTCCACAGTGGTGTCACTTTGGTTCTCTGTTCACACTTCATTTTATAATCTCTCTGTTCAACTCATTCACATTTCTAATCATCCATATGTGATGCCTTCTTTCACTAAAAATCACATTCCATTTAAATTTCATGGTATAAAATATTTGTGAAAATTTTTTTGTTTTTCCAGTTATATTTCCTTCTAGAATGACTTTGTCTGTCCTTTTCAGGCTTCATGTCTGTCGTTACATTAGCTGCAGTATTTTTGTATACTTGCCATAACATGGCCAAAATGTATGTTTAAGTAAACATTCATTGTTGATGCAACATTTCTTAAGGCACTTTAGTTGCTCTGACATAGGGTGGGCAAATTTTTATACTCTTCCCAACTTACCTGAGACTGTTACACTCCTTAAAATTTCATTCAAAGAGTGATAGTGAGTATTCTAGCCACATTCCTGTAGCCTAAAAGCCTATGGGACAGGAGAAAACATCAACTGGACTTATCAGTTAATTAGATGGAGAATTTGAACTTAGAACTATGGTCAGAGTGAAGAAAAATTCCTGGATATCAATTTAATCCTATAAGTCACCTACTCATTACTATTTACTTCTATATAAGATTTTTTTTCCTTTTAATTTGTAACTTGTCTTTCCACTACCCTCAGGGATAGCTATCAAAATATATAATTTCAAATACTTAAAAAAGAAAACTCCTCACACCATTAAATTCCTTGATAAATGAAGCCAAATCAAAAGTTTATCGAATAATTATTTAGGTAGTTACTTTAAAGCTCATTTTCAAATAAGAAAAATCATATAGTCTGTCCTCTGTTTGTTCAAGATATATTGATGCCCAATATATCTTTCGCCATCAATGCTGGGTAAGTCTTTATTCTAAAACAAATTTACTCACTCCCACCAGTATAACAACAATAACAACATTTAATAAACTGAAAATAAATGACATTTTTGGGCCCATCAGAGATTTGATGTCACAGAACAATCCACCACCCCAACTTCTGAGGAGATAAACAGGTAAAGAGACTCAATAGCAGAAATCTGCTTACGTGGAGAAGAAGCCACCAGAGCCATAAACTGGTAGAAATACTTAAGTAGTAATGTTGATAAATTGCTGCAGTTTGAGTATGGAATGAGTGAGAAATTCCTGGGGCCACAGTCTTAAGGCGATAAGCCCACACTCTCCTGGGTTTCGCTTTCAGGAGTTCCACCAGATTCTCACATTGAGGAGCCAAGGAAGATTCCTTGGTGACTCTGGTAAGGTAAGGGAAAAGTTACAATAGAAAAAATGCCAACATAGTAGTCTACTCACCAGGGGAAGTGACTTTACCCAGAGACTTATCCCATCCTGGAAAAGGGTATTTCCTCATTTTTATCCCCTTGACCCATTCTGTTTCCCCTAAGGTGTTGATGCAACAACTAAGAAACACTTAAGAACTTCACAGCCCAGGAAGACAGGCTCAGCTTACTAAGACTAAGATTTAATCATAAGATCATAGAAAGCTTCTCCTCTCATGCAGCTTACATCCACAAAACAAGGCTTCACTGTAATAGCAGAGAATTACAGGTGAAACAGCTGAAAGACACAGAACCTACTTAAGGAGAGTTTCTTCGTGGGACTCTAAGACAACACGAGACAAAGCAAGAATACTAGAGGAAACTGACAATTCTGGCATCAACTACTACAAACATTAAATAAAGACCAAATCCTAAACACATTATGATAAAACTTCACACTAAGTGTGTTTTACCTCAGTTTCCATTACCTAATATATTATTCTGACTTTCAATAAAAACTTACAGGAAATCTCAAAAGGTACAAAAAAATACAAAAAACCAAATGGAAATAAAGCAAGCACCAGATCCACACTCAGATACAGCAGAGATTTTGGAATTCTTATATACTGAATTTAAAATAACTATGTTCAATATGTTAATTGTTCATGGAAAAAGTAAATGGAATGCAGCAAAGGTGGGTACGGTAAGCAAAATGAAGGAATGTATAAGAAAGAATTAAGAAATAATCAAAACTTTGTAACCAAAGAAAGAATTCCTTTCCTGAACTCAAGAGAAACTAGTTATGGTTGAGAAAATAATCAGAAAGTGTGAAGACATATTAATAGAAACTTCTAAAACTAAAATTCGAGAGAAAAAAGAAAGAAAACAGAACAAAAAGAACCATGAGACAATTTCAAAAAGTGTAGCATTTACATAATTGGAATAGCAGAAAAAGAAAAAAAAATGGAGAATAAATATTTGAAGTGATAATAGCCAAGAATTTTCTGAAATTAATAACAGACATCAAACTACATATTTGAGAAACACAGAAAACATGAAGCAAAATAAGTACCAAAAAATAAAAAATCTAAACAGAGATATATCATATTCAAACTTCAGACAAAGACAAAGGGAAAATCCTGAAAGAAATAAAAGAAAAATAAAGCAAAACCACCTTAATCTGTAAGAGAAACAAGGATAGGAAATACAGCAGACTTCTCATTAGAAACCATGTAAGCAAGAAGTGAGTGGAGAGAAATATTTAAAGTGAAAATGATAAAACCCAACTTAAAATTTTGTATCTAGTGAAATTATTCTTTTAAAGTTAAGTAAAATAATACTTTTTTAGACAAATAAAAACTGAGAAAATCTATTACTAGCTGACCTTTCCTGTAAGAAAAGTTTTTTAAAAACTTTTTCAGGAAGAAGGAAAATAATATAGGTCAACGAGGGTCACATCCTAATCTCTGAACCAGAGGTGTTAATGACATACAAAAGGTACTTTGCACATGTGATTAAATCAGAATCTTGAGATGGGAAGATTATCCTAGATTATCTTGATGTACCTAATGTGACTGCAAAGGTCATTTTAAGGAAAGAAAAAGGAGGTGGAAGAGTTGGGGAAGGAGATGGAACAAAAAAGGTAAAGGTCATGATATGGCCAGGAGCCAAGGAATGAAGGCAGGTTCCAGAAGCTGGAAAAAAGAAAGAAATAAGAAATTTTTCCACTGAGCCTTTGGAAAGAAGGTAGCTTTGCTAATACCTAGAATTTAGCCTCATAAAACCTATTTTTAGACTTCTAACTTCCAGAATTGTAAGCTAATACATTTGTGTTGTTTCAATTCATTAAGTTTGTGTTAACTCATTACAGTAACAATAGTAAACAAATTCAGTCAGAAACTAGAATCTACATAAAAAATGTAAGAGTCAGAAAATAAATAAAGGTAAAATAAATCATTTATTTTTCCAATTCTTAATTGATCTTAAAAATATCTGTGTTTAAAGTAACAATACTAACAACATTTTGGGTGATGTTCACGTGACTTAGGATCTTTCCAAATTATCCCTAATAATGAAATTTGCATTATTTTAGCTTGGAAAGATCAAAGCAACAGGATACAGACCCTGGTAAAAATCAGTTGAATATGTTGAAAGATAACATTAAACAGGCCAGTAACACAGTTCTGCAGGATGAATTATGGAGAGGAGGTGGGGAAGAGGGAACGAAACTGACTATCTGTTAAAGAGCGGAAAAATATAGTAAATTCTATAAAGCAGACAAGGGATGGAGAGCCTGAGTTTCTTATATGGAATAGTACTGGAGCAACAGAATAAGGGAAATATTTACCTTATATGGAAAAATATACTTCTGCTGGGTTTGAGACTCTAATAAAATTTAAATACATTTCAAAGGCAAAATCCTATTTATTCTCAAGTATTTTGTCTTTGATATTCAATGTTTTTACAATTTTAAATAAAAGTGGAAAATATAGGCAATTAAAATGTAAGTATAATATTTTCAAATCAAAATCTGTAATTCTTTAACTTAAGGTGCAATGACTCTTATTGGTACTTACACTACGTATAAAGATACATAATGTTATTTGAAGGTGGACATAGATTTGCTGCAGAATCAAACTCTAGAGCAACTACTAAAAAATTATTTAAAAGAAGTATAATTGGGATGCTAAAGGAGGAGGTAAAATAAAATCATGCACTATATTCAAGTAAAACCAAAGAAGGCATAG
Organism: Galeopterus variegatus; assembly: GCF_000696425.1. Taxonomy (NCBI): domain Eukaryota; kingdom Metazoa; phylum Chordata; class Mammalia; order Dermoptera; family Cynocephalidae; genus Galeopterus; species Galeopterus variegatus. The sequence goes on along the minus strand of NW_007727700.1, from coordinate 318,853 downwards.
AGGGAAGAAAGAAACAATGAATAAACATAACAGATAAAAAGCCATTACAAACATGGTAGTTACCAACCTAAATATGCCAATAATCATTTTAAATGTGAATTATCTAAATACACCAACTAAAAGAAAGAGCGTGTCATAGTGGATAAAGAAGAACAAACTATATGTTGTCCACAAGAAACCCACCTTAAACATAAAGACTCAGGTTAAATATAAAGCGATAGAGAAATATAAACCAATTAAAAAGCATATATCAATTAAAAAAAACAGCTGGAGTAGCTATAATTATTTCAAACAAAGCAGACTTTAGAATAAAAGAAGAAGAAAAAATCAGCAAAAAAGGAGGGATAATGATAAGATGATTAATTCCCTAAGAAGACATATGATGGAGTTTGGATGTGTTGTCCCCTCCAAAACTCATGTGGAAATTTGATCCCCAATGTGGCAGTGTTGGAAACTGATTGAGTCATGGGGGCGGATCCCTCATGAATGGATTAATGCTCTCCCTGGGGGAAGGGGGAGTAACGAGTGAGTTCTTGCTCTATTAGTTCCCACGAGAGCTAATTGTTTAAAAGACCCCAGCACCTTCTCTCTCTCTTGCTTGTCTCTCTCTTGCTTCCTCTCCCCATGTGATCTGCTTGTACCCGCCGGCTGCCTGCCACTTTTCTGCCATGAGTAGAAGCAGCCTGAGGCCCATGCCAGATGCAGCTGTCCCAGAATCGTAAGCCAAATAAACGTCTTTTCCTTATAAATTACCCAGTCTCAGGTATTTCTGTTATAGCAACACAAAACGGACTAAAACAACATAGTAACCTTTACTGTGTATCCACTAATGAGAGAGCATGAAAATAGTGCAAAAACTGAAGAGCTGCGAGGTGAAACAGAAAAATCTGCTATTAGAGTTGGTGAATTTAAGACTCATCTTTCAATAATTGATAAGTCATGCAGTCACAAAACAAGTAAAAATAAAGTTCACCTGAAAAGCACATGAGTCAACTTGGTGATTTACATTTGTAGAATACTTCATTCGAAAACGCTGTAATACACATTCTTCTCAGGCTCACATGGAACATTCACCAAGATAGACCACTTTCTAGGTCATGAAACATACCTTAAAATTTTTTTAGGGCCAGCCCGGTGGTGCACTGGATAGTGCGCCGCTTGGGAAGTGCAGCGGCGCTCCCGCCCGAGGGTTCGGATCCCACATACAGACCGGTTCCCGCTCACTGGCTGAGCGAGGCGCGGGAGCAACACCGAGGGTTGCAATCCCGTTGCCGGTCCCCGGTCCGGTACGGGGGCAACACTGAGGGTTGCGATCCGTTGCCGGACACGGAAAAAGACAAAAAAAAAAAAAATTTTTTTTTTAAAAACATAAATAATACAAAGTACATTCTCAGATATTAATGGAATTAAACTAGAAATTGATAGTAGAAAGATAGACAAAATATCCAAATATTTGGAAATTAAACAACATAATTCTAGATAACACAAGGGTCAAAGAAGTCTCAAAAATTTAAACAAATTTTGAACTAAATGTAAATGAAAATGCAGCTTATCAAAATTGGTGATATGCACCAAATGCAATGCTAGGAGGGAAATTTATAGCATTAAATATAAATTAGGAAATAGAAAGATCTTACCACTAATTGATCACAACCAGTTTTGTATTTCTTTGTGCTTTCAGCACTCCCACTGCTTCACTTGACTAGTCTAAAAAAGAAAAAGGAAAAAGGATCTATAATCATGAATCTAGGATGGTGGACTTTAGGAAATTGAGAAAGCAAAGCAAATTTTCCTAAAGTCAGCAGAAGAAAAGAAATTTTAAAAATCAGAGTAGAAATCAGGAGCTCAAAGTGGCCAGGTGGCAGTCTTAACTTCCATTTCAATGAAATCATTGCTGTGTCTCCTAGTGGAAGTGTTCCTCCCTTTGAGACTAAGACCTCTAGGTCAACAAAGCATAAGATCCTGGAAATAGGAAGCAAATATTTTGCTAATGGGTCACTATGGGTAGTAGTAAGGGTTTTCACTCCTGTCTCTATTCCTTGATTCCTGGACTTATGAATACTGGCTATATGTGAAACAGCACCATACATCATATTCTAATTCAGAGCATGCATAGTATTCTGGAAAACATTTCCCCATCTTGCCTAATAAACGGGAAAAAGTTGAAAACCTTTCCTTTAAGAATGGGATACAACAAAGATACTTACTCTCACTACTCCTATTTAACATAGTATTGGAAGTACTAGCGAGAGCAACCAGTCAAGAGAAGGAAATAAAAAGCATCCAGATTGTAACAAACTCAAATAATCCCTGTTTTCAGATGACATGATCCTGTATGTAGAAAAGCTAAAAGACTCTACAAAGAAACAAAAACAACAAAAACCTCTTAGAGTTGATAAACAATTTCAGTAAAGTTGCAGGATACAAAATCAACATACAAAAATCTGTAGTGGGGCCGGCCCGGTGGCGCACTGCTACAGTGCGCTGCTTGAGAGCGCGGCGGCACTCCCGCCAAGGGTTCGGATCCCACATACAGACCGGTTCCCGCTCACTAGCTGAGCGAGGTGTGGTAGCAACACCGAGGGTTGCGATCCCGTTGCTGGTCCCGGTCTGGTACGGGCGCGACACTGAGGGTTGCGATCCGTTGCCGGACACGAAAAAAAGACAAAAAGGAAAAAAAAAATCTGTAGCATTTTTATATTCCAACAACAACCTAGAAAAAAAAAGAAATCAAGAAAGCTAGACCATTTACAATAGTCACCAAAAAAATAAAATACCTAGGAATAAAGTTAACCAAGGAGGTGAAAGATCTCTACAATGAGAACTACAAACCACTACTGACAGAAATTAAAGAAGACACAGAAAGATGAAAACACATCCCAAGTTCTTGAATTGGAAGAATTAACATTGTGAAAATGTCCACATTACCCAAAGCTATCTACAGATTCATCAAAACCCCCATCAAAATACCAATGGCATTCTTCACAGAAATAGAAATAACAATCCTAACATTTATATGGAACAACAAATGACTGCAAGCAACCAAAGCAATCCTGAGCAAAAACAAATAAATAAATAAAGCAGGAGGCATAACACAACTTAATTTCAAATTATACTACAAAAATGAAGTAACCAAAATGGCTTGGTACGGTCATAAAAACCTCACAGAAGAATGGAACAGAATAGAGAACCCACAAATCAACCCACGTGCTTACAGTCAACTGATCTTCGACAAAGGCACCAATAACATTCATAGGGGAAAAGACTGCCTCTTAAATAAATGGTGCTGGCAAAACTGGACATGCATATGTAGATCAATGACACTAGACCCATACCTTTCACCAGATACACAAATCAACTCAAAATAGATTAAAGATTTAAAAACACATCCTGTAACTATAAAACTCCTAAAAGAAAACATAGGAGAAGCACTTAGGAAGTAGAACTGGGCAAAGGACTTTATGAATATGACCCAAAAGCACAGGTAACAAAAGGAAAATTAAACAAACAGGATTACATAAAACTAAACAGCTTCTGCACAGCAAAAGAAACAATTAACAGAGTGAAAAGACAGCCCACAGAGTGGGAAAATATTTGCGAAGTATGCATCCAACAAAGGATTAATATCTACAATGTACAAGGAATTCAAGCAACTTAACAGTAAAAAAAAACAATCTGATTAGAAAATCAGGAGCTGAATAGGCATTTCTCAAAGGAAGATACATGAATAGCCAACAGACATATGAAAAAATGCTCATCACTCAGCATCAGGGAAATGCAAATCAAAACCACACCGACTGACTATTATAAAAAAAAGAATAACAAATGCTTGCGAGGATGTGGAGAAAGGGAAACCCTCCTACACTGTGAATGGGACTATAAATTGGTGCAGCTATTATGGAAAACAGCATGGAGGTTCCTCAAAAAACTACAGATAGAATTGCCGTATTATCCAGCAATCAGTAGACACCCTAAGAAGCTTGGGGTTCAATTTGTGTTGTAATTTAGCCACTCACAAGATGAGATTCTGCATTTGATTTTCAGCCATCTCAACCCTGTGACTATAGGAGATAAAAGCCTCCTTTAGAACACACGTAGAAGCCTTCAGTTCTCTTATACCATGATTAACTGGGAATTTGAATTTCTGAGTTTATCCTTTTCTTTCACCACTCTGTTCAGTGACATTAGGAGCAACCAGCCAACCTTACAAAAAGTGTTCAAAAATGTCATCTACAGTGTCATACAGCTTCTTGCTCCTTAAAAGTGGTTAAAAAGGAGTATCCAAGGCAGATATTTTGTGTATCTCTATTGCCAGATCATGTTAGGGACTATTAATGCTCTCGTTACTACTGAAAATAGAGCCATTAGCAGTTTAAAATCTAATCAGATTACAGAGCCAATTCCAAAAACCACAGAACCAATCCAGAAAATTCATCCTTAAAATTTGATTTCTATAAAACCAATTTCAGTACCAATATCTGTATTAGTAAGAGTTTGTTAGAGAAACAGAACCAGTAGGATATACCTTCTACAAGCCACTGACCCAAGTTGTGTTTTTCAAAGGCCCAAGAACCAGAGAACAAATGGTACAGATTTTAGTTTGAGTTTGTAGGTCTGAGAACTAGAAGTGCCAAAGACAAGAGAAGATAGATGCTCCCGTTCAAGCAGTCAATCAGAGAAAGAGTGAATCCTCCCTTCCTCCACCTTTTTGTTCTATTCAGAGCCTCACCAAATTGGATGATACCCACTCACATTGTGGAGAGCAAACAGCTTTACTCAGTCTACTAATTAAAACACTAATCTCTTCCATACACACTCTCACAGACACCTGAAAATAATGTTTAAAAAGATATGTGGATCTTCTGATTCGGTCAAATTACACATAAAATTAACAATCACAATTGATAATTAATAATTTTTCAAATAAGAGAGTTCAAGGCCCAGATGGTTACTGTGGTAAATTCTACCAAATACTTGACAAAGAAATTGTACTAATTTTCCACTATCTCTTTCAGGATGTAGAAAAAGAAGGAATGTTTTTAACTCCTTCTATAAAGCATGCATTACCCTAATACTAGAACAGGATAGAGGTGTTAAAAAAAGAAAAATTAAAAATCATGAACACAAATGCAAAATTTCTTATAAAGACAGATGCAAAGTCTCTCAGCAAAACATTACTAATTCAAAACTAACAATATATGGAAATAATTCTATACCATGGTCAAGTGGGATTTACTCCAGGTATGCAAGGCTGTTCTATACCCAAATGTTAATGTTATCTACCACATTTTAGACTAATGAAGAGGAAAATAATATTATTGTATTTAATGGACATAGAAAAGATATGTGATGAAATCCAACATTTACTCATGAAAAAAAAAAAAAACTCATAGCAAACTTGAATACATAGGAGAGGAGCTCCCTCTATTTGATAAAGAACATTTACAAAAATTCTACATATGTCCACATATCTTATGTTGAGAGTCTGGAAACTTTCCCCCTAAGATTGGGAACAAGGAAAAAATAACCTCTCTTACCATTCCTATTCAACACTATACTGAAGGTTTTGGCTTGTACGATAAGACAAGAAAAAAAGAGCAAAAGATAGAAAAGGAAGAAATAGAACTGTTCTCAGATAATATGATTGTCTATGTAAAAAAGAATCTACAACAAGAAGCATCTTTGAACTAATAGCAAGAAGTATAGCAAGGTCTCAGGAAACAAGGTCAGAAAACAAAAAATTGCTCTTTATAAAAGTCATGCTTTACAATAAACAATTAAAAACAATCAAAAAATTTTAAATGTCATTTATAATAAGAAAAAAGAAGAAACATTAGATGTAAATCTAACAAAATATGTAAGGGATTTAAATGTGGAAAATGATAAAACTGATGAAAAAATCAAAGAAGATATAAATAAATGGTGAGGTCCTCAATATTCATGTTTTAGAAGACTCAATATTATTAAGATGTTAATTCTTCCCTATTTTATGTATAGATTTGACGCAATCCCAATCAAATCCTAGAAACCTAGTTTGTAGATATCAACAAACTGATAGCTAAAGTTTATACAGAATGGCAAAAGCCCTGAAATAGCCAACACAATACAGAAGAAAAACAAAGTTGGAGGACTCATCCTACCTGATTTCAAGACTTATTATAAGGCTACCATGTCAAGACAGTATTGTATTGACTAAAGAATAGACATACAGATCAAAGGGGCAGAAGAGAGAGTCCAGAAATAGACCCATACAGATATAGTAAACTGATCTTTGTTAAAGGAACAAGAGGCAATTAAATGGAGAGAAGATATTCTTTGCAATAAACACTACTGCAACAATTCAATGTCCATATGCACACACACACACATCCACACACACACACACATAAACACAATGAACCTAGCCACAAACCTTACACTTTCACAAAAATCAACTCAAAATGGAACATAGATCTAAATGCAAATCTATAAATATAGCAGAAAATCTTGGTGACATTGAATTTGGCAATTTTTTATATCTGAATTTGAGATTTCAGATATATTTCCATAATGATACTGTGAAAGAAAAAATTAATAGATGGGATGTTACTAAAATTAAAAACTTTAGCTCTGTGAAAGTCACTGTTAAGACTAAACCACTTGTTAAGAGACAAGCCACAGACTGGAAAAAATCTGCAAGACGTATATCTAATAAAAGACTTTTAACTAAAATATACAGTGAATTTTTTTAAAAAACTCAACAATAAGAAAACAACCCCATTAAAAAATTGGCAAAAGATCTGAATGACAACTCACCAGAGAAGATATACAGATGAAAAGTAGCATATGAAAAAATGTTCAACATCATTTGTTGCTAGGGAATTACAAATTAAAACAACAATCATGAACCACCACTCACATATTAAAATTGCTAAAATTAAAAAATCTGACAGTACCAAATACTGAGTAGGATGTGGAGCAAATTGAACTCTAATCTTTGCTGGTGGGAATGGAAAACAGTATAGATTCTTCAGAAGACAGTTTTGCAGTTTCTTATAAAGCTAAACATGTAATTCAACAATCATGTTCCTAGATATTTACCCAAAAGATTTGAAAATTTATGCCCACAAAAAACACTGCATTTTTACAGCAGCTTTATTCATAATCACCAAAACTAGAAGCAACCAAGATGTCCTCCAATAGGTGAATAGATAAACTGTGATACAGCCATATCATGGAATAACAGTCAATGATAAAAAGAAATGAGCACTCAAGCCATGAAAAAATCATGGAGGAACGTTAAATGCTTTTTTTTAAGCATCACATAACCCTCTGCCCAGTCCTGTGCAGGTTGTGAGTCAAATAGTTGAAGTGGAATAACAGTCAATGATAAAAAGAAATGAGCACTCAAGCCATGAAAAAATCATGGAGGAACGTTAAATGCTCTTTTTTAAGCATCACATAACCCTCTGCCCAGTCCTGTGCAGGTTGTGAGTCAAATAGTTGAAAAAAGGTTCTGGCAGCTGGTAACAGGATAGACATGCTTTATTCCAATGCAAGCTCTGCTGGCCAGTGGTTCAGAGCTGCTGTCTTCCAGACTGAGAATACACAATAATGGCAACAAGCCGAGAAGTATGTGGGCGCACATGTGCAGTTACACTGCTCTTACATAACCTGCTTACAATGGATGCGCTAAATCATACCCAGCTGGATATGAGGCAAGAGGACATGACCATACTGACTCCATTTTCCTCACACATGTCATTCTGAAAAGGCTACACACTGTGTGATAGTGATTACATTCTACCAAAAATAAAACAAAACAATCAGTGGTTGTCAAGTGTTCAGGGGCAGTGGAAGCACAAAAGGCAAAGGATTTTTAGGTCAGTAAAACTATGCCGTATGACACTGTAATGGTGGATAATAAACCATTATGCATTTGTCAAAACACATAGAACTTTGCAGAACAAAGGGTGATCCTTAATGTATGGAAATCTTCAAAAAATCATTTAGCAGGTTTGGATCCTAGGATGGAATGCCAGCGATGACAAAAAAAAAAAAACAAAAAAAACCCCAAACTATCACAAATGTGTATAGCAACCTCACTAAAGATGGTAGAGAAAGAAAAGTTGCTGACTTAAGTAATTTTTGATATGAGTGAATTCTGTTTGTCTTATAGGCACTGTGCTTTAGTTTATAGAATTGCTTCTCACGGAGGAGGAACAGGTCAAAAATTCTCAATTGATATAATTACAATTATATATAATTGATATAGTAACAATTCTGAATTGATTGGGACTGAACAATTAGGTAAGTAAATCGCAGATGTAAGGAGCTAGGTTTCTCACTGTTGTAGTTGTAATTTAAGGATACTCAAGGGGAAGAGGCTAGAATGATCCTTGTGGTAATTAGGGTTGGAGACATCCGTATAAAATTATGAATAGCTTAATATAAATACAAATATCACATATAGAAATAGTTACAGATATATGCATATACACAGTTTAATTTATACATGCATATATCTTTTTGCTGTGTCAGCTGAGAGGGCTTAGACACAAGGACATATCAGTAACAACAAGCACTCTTAACACTAAGATCTTGGTTTCTAATACCATTTTCCAATAAAAGGAACCATGGCTTGGCCATGAACATTTTGTAGTGGCAGGAAGTAAGAAAATGCTAAAACACACATATACACACACACATTGATAAGGGTGTGTCCAAGAGCATGGAAGCCAACTGAAAGAGTTCCCAGTGGCCAAAGCTCCTAATTTGGTCAACATAAAAAATAAAATAGCATTGGATTATAAACCAAAGCATAAAATAAATACCCATTAATCCAAGGTGTCAAATAAATACTCATTAGAAATAAATAACTGATTGAATAAATACATAAATGGAAAAGAAGAAACAAATCTTCCATTCAGAAGAATTCCAAATGCTCCCAAAGGAGCTTGTACTCCTTAAATGTGGGCTGCACATAGTGACCTTATTTCAAACAGTACAATATGGAAAGGGGTAATAAAGAATAATTTGCAGTGGAGAAACCTGAGAAATACTCAGTCAGGTGATCAAGGTCAACATCTATGAGATAAGTCATGGTGATAGTATGTAGCTTTGATGTTACACTATGAAAATGGCACTTTAACTTTGTGACTTTCTGTAGGGGATTGAATGCCCCCCCCAAACTCATTGAAGCTTGAATTGTGTCTACCAAGTTTACGTAGTATAAACTTTAACCCCCCTGTGACTGTTGCAAGGGTGGGAAATCCTATTACGGTAACCAAATGGTGAGGCCTTGAAGAGGTGATTAGATTGCAGGACCATGCCATAGCGAATGGGTTAATAATGGTAGTCAGGGGTGTGGTTCTGAGGGCTTTAAAAGGAGCACACATAAGGAGGTTAGTCTCTCTCTGCTCCACCATTTTCTGCCATGTGAGACCCCTGGGTCACTGTCGCCACCACCAAGACCATCACCAGGTGGGTTTCCTGCACTGTGTACTTCCCAGCCTCTGAAAACTATAAGCAATAAATTTTGTTTTCTTATAAATCACCCAGTTCCAGGAATTATGTTAGAAGCAAAAGAAATGAGCTAGTACAGTGACTTTCCTTCCCAGTATTCGTAAATAGTCTATACATTAGAAAAACATCATGTAAATTTCAAAGCAAGGCCATCCTGTAAAATACCTGAACGGTATTCCTCAAAACTGCCAAAGTCATGAAACACAAGGAAAGTCTGAGAAACTGTCATAGTCAAGAGGAGTCTAGGAAGACATTAAAACTAAATGTAATGTCATAACCTGAGTGAGATCTGTAAAAGAAAAAAAAATCATTAGGTTAAAAAAAAAAGACATAAAGAAATCTCAATAAACTATGAATTTTAGTTAATAATGATGTACAGGCATTGGTATTTTATTGTAAAAAACATATATCATACTTATATAAGTTGTTAGTAACAGGGAAAATTGGGTGTGGAGTATATGGAAACTCTTTGTTTTATCTTCACAATTTTTCTATAATTCTATAACTGTTCTAAAAATAAAGTTTATTTGAAAATAATTCACTTACACAGAATGAAGCATATAATAGTAAAGAAATTGCTGTATTTTGGTTTTTTTAGACCATCCATCACTTGATACATTCAACCTAAAGAAAACAATTATCTTCAGGTTCTGAATATAGCTAAAATACAGGTATTCAAACTGATAAAATGGTCACTTCCATTATTATTTAGTATCATGTATGGTGCCTTATTTCTTAAATAGATTATAAATCTTAACCAGCATTGAATGTTTTTCTCACTTATATAACCCTTAAGTGGAAAAGAGAATTAATACAGTGTATTATATTTTCAATTTTATTATGAGGTAATAAAATATGACTTTATATGGTTATACAAGCTTAATTAAATTTTCAGTTGCAAATTATCTTTTTATCAAAATCAGACATGCTTACTTTGAGCTAGTTTTATCCATTTAATTATATATCTAGAATTCAATATACAGAACAACGTTTCTTTAGTGACAGTGATAATTTACCTATTTAAGAGCACCAGGTATAAAAATCAGAGAGCTGGGATTCTAAAATTCTAGCTGTGCCAGTTACAAACTATATGGTGAGAAATTCAAATAAATTACTTTTCTTTGGTTTCTTCATTTCTAAAACGGGAAAAAATATATCGGTGTCACTGAGAGTTTTAAATTAAACAATAGATGTAAAGCCTTTAAAATACTGTCTGGTATAAATATCTGATGTCTTTGTTGCCTTGTTAAAAAAGAAAAAACATATTGGCAATTAACCAGTTGCTACTAAAACACTAAGTGGGGCAGTCTCACCTTGTTCGGGAGTTTCTACGGCAGTGGCATAGTTTTATATATATATGTGAAGAAAATTTATCCTCTATCTGTTTATCTTCTATCTATTCCTGTCTGAGCAGGGGAAAATAAGCTACCTTACAAGGAAGACTCAGAGGAGATAATATACACATCAAAACACACTCTTACCTATTGCAGAGAATGGCACATCACCTTCATATTCCAATGTTTGCTGATTGGTTTGCTCTTCACAGTTGTGAACAAAAAGTTAGCACAAAAGCTGTCATGATAACAAATAGCATGAAGTTCTATAATCTTTAATTCATTTGGAGAGAGACATAATGACAAATCTTTTTCCTTACTTTCCTGCAAGAAGAAGCAATACTTAGAGTGGTTTCTCTCTCTCTCTCCCTCTCTCTCTGCATGTGCGTGTTCATTGTTTTATACTTACATCCATTAAAATCCAGTTTATCTAGAATGAATAAAAAATAGGTGTTTTGTGTCAACTAATTATTCTAATGAATTCAATGTTTTACATATCCAGTGAGCTGTTCAAAAGGTCTCATCTTTTAAAAAGTAATTTTTAAAAGTAAAATTACTGGCATAATCATTCTACTTTCCTCATGTGATAGCTAGACCTTTCCTACAGGACTGAACACAGATTTGCTCATTACCTCTGTTCCTTATCCACATACAAGCTTAAATTTGATGACTTATTGTATATTGATGGAATATTTTTGTCCTGTCTCTGACTCCATTTTATCAAATTGAGTTTTATTCTGCTGTTCCACTTAAGCTCTTCCCTGCCTGGCATCACCCTGGACCCACATTCCAACTTCAGTGTATTTACCTCTTCTCTGAGCTCACAATGAGATCTCCTGCTGTAAGCTGATGGCTGGATGCGTACCTGCTTACTATCACCATTTTCAAAGACTCTATACATGAACAATGCAAACTCAACCCAAAAATTATGTCAAGAAATTAGTCTGACGTAGATGATAATTCGTAGTCATACAGAGTCTCAGAATCTACGTGATGAATATTTGTTCAAAACTATTGATATAGAAGTTATAATAAGTTATTACCCAATGACTGATGCCAGAAGCGATTTTTTGCAACAAATGTATGTAATCAAAATATTCATTTTTTATGTCTTTTAATGAAAAAAAGAAGAAATAAGACAAAAAAAGAGAAATTCCGTTTTTGAGCATTATCATTGCTTACATTTTAGATAAATGGGAATCAACTGTGTTCACCTACCCTAACGTGGACTAGGTGCTGGCAAATTACAACAGAAATTTTATTTCTGCATGCTCAAATTTCAGCTTTTATTTTGTCAGATGTGGCTGAGAGAACAATTTCCACAGGAAAAAAATAAGACTAAAATAGTGAGCCTCAAAAAAATCCTATTTCTCCTCTCTACTTGGATTCCTAAGTACCAGTCAAGGAAAATATCTAATTTCTTCAAGAAAAAAGAGGTCATATTTCTTCTGAAACATCTCTGTTGCCATAGTTACCAAATGCTCTCATTTTCTTTTTCCTAACAATAACATCACCAACTAGATACACATAGCTTGCAAAAGTAAGTATTTTATTGTGGAAATTTATAAGGACATGGAGTCTGCTTCCAATGACTTTCAAAAACCTAAAATTGAAGGATTTTATTAATAAATATACCTGGATTGAACTTAAATGCTTTTTTAAAAAAGGAGCATAGGGAGAAGAGAAATTGAAAAGAGTTGTACAGTTTTAACATTACCAAGGTGAAAATGATTTAAATTAGGACTTAGGCATGATTGATCTTCTCCACCCCAGTGTATATAAACATTCCTGCATGGGTTGCCATGTTTCCAAGACTGATACCTTCATCTGGACAGGCTCTTAGAAATTAAAATATGTACACATGCACACCGTGAAATAAAAAAATATATAAACTAGTTTATTTTCATTATTGGCATTGCCAAATATAAACTTTAGGAACAAAATTTTAAATAAAGCAGCAACTATGAAAATAAACAATGAGATCTCTGTGTCCAGAATTACGTAGTTGGGTGTGTGTATTTAAAATAAAGATCTGAGTAGAAGTAAAATAGGTTCTCTCTGTCTTCCTTTCCTGTAACTTTTTTTTTTTCTCTTTTTTAGCAGCTGGCCCAGTAAGGGGATCTGAACCCTTGACCTTGGTATTATCAACACCATGCTCTAACCAACTTAGCTAATTGACCAGTGCCCCTATTCTCTAACTTTATAAGAAGGTATAACAAGAAGCTTATTGACAGGAACTTAATGTACAAACATTTACCTTTTGGGGAGTAAAATATTGCCAAGAAATACATGGTCAATGTGGTCATTATAAACAATCCTATCAAATATTTCAGTTACTTTAATAGATTATAAAAACCATCAAATGTGTTTATAATTTGGAAAAAGTCTGAAAACTAAGCATGGAAACTTAAAAAGTAAATTGAATAGATCAACATCCTCTTTTATAAAATAAAATATTATTAATTTTCTTTATAATTTTCTCTACCATTTTTAAAAATAATTTTCTCATCCCAGCCCACATGAAACACCACAAACTGCAAATCACAATGCTTCATACTTTAGTGCACTATTTAATTATAAAGATGCGTTACTTAAATGTTATGTTTCGCATTTCAATTTTGTTTTCTAAAGTAGTAATTGTAATATTATTTCTAAATACAGAGAATTCGAAATTATGTTAACATAAGCATATTAAATTTTCTTTATAAAAATAAAGCATAATCAACTATTTTAAATAAGCTATTTAGATATAGTGTTATGGTGTTTGAAGAAAACCGGCCTCCCTTATAATTTGACTTTGCAGGATTTGTTGATGTAAGCTAAGAATGTATAAAGTGGAGAAATCTTTTATGAATTTATTTTTCAAAAAAGTTATATATATTTCAGGCTACTTCAAAAAGTTCATGGAAAGATTGGTATTACATTTTAATTCTATTTTTCCATGAACTTTTTGAAGTATCTTATACACATATATTTGTGTATATATATATACACATTTCAATACATATAATGTACTTTAGAGAGGTTTTTATGTCTAATATGGTTCTTATTAATAAAAGCCATGATTTCTAATTTATAAATTTTCTCTTGATTCAAAATTGATTTTGAGGGGTGGTGGGTGAGATGTTACATTTTTTACTTCCATAAACTTTGCTGGCCTTTCTTACATTTATTTTGGTTTATTGTTGTTTATATTTTGAATTATGTTTGGAAGGACCCTTTATCTTTCCATCAGTCCTGTCTGGGCCTGGATCCCATCACCTTCCACCTCCTCGAGAATTTTTATTGGTCAGTTTTCTCTTTTTTCTATCTTCTTACTCACCCTTTTCACTAATGCCAGTGTATCCAGTTATAAACAGTAAAAAAAGAATTTTGAAATTCTCTTTTTGCTTATATATCAAAATGTGTTTGCAGACACTTCTCTTTTGCTTACCCATTTCTTTTTTTTACTTTTTTTTCTTTTTTTTTTTTTTTTTTTTTTTTTTTTTTTGGCCATAAAAATAGTAGTAGACCTTTTTCTTAATTTAATTTAATTTAATTTTTTATTGAAACAAATAATAGTACATATTTGTGGGGTATAGAGTTGAATATCAAAACCTGTGTACGATATGTGATCAATTTAGGATAATTAGTATACTCATCATCACAAAACATAATCATTCCTTTTGATCCTTAACCAATTTCTCCTTACCTCCCTCCTCCTCCCCCTTTCCCACCTCCAGTAACCACAGTTCTGTTCCCTCCTTTTGAATGTTCTACATATTATTGCGATTGCTGTTTCTTTCTTTCTGTCTTTTGTTTCTTCCTTCCTTCCTTCCTTTCCTTCTTTCAATTCCCACTTATGAAAGAGGACATGCTGTATTTCTCTTTCTGTGCCTGGATTATTTCACCTAACATAATTTTCTCCAGGCTCATCCATGTCGCTGTGAATGACAGAATTTCATTCTTTTTTATGGTTGAGTGCTATCTCATTGTGTATGTATACCACATTTTCCTTGGCCAGTCGTCCGTCGATGGACATTTAGGTTGGTTCCGTATCTTGGCTATTGTGAATAGAGCTGCAATGAACATGGGAGTGCAGGTATCTTTTCAACATGATGATGTCCATTCCTATGTACCCAGAGAGGAGAGATTGCTGGATCGAATGGAAGTTCTATCTGTAGTTGTTTGAGAAAGCTCCATCCTGTCTTCCATAATGGTTATGCTAATTTACAGTCCTACCAACAGTGTAGAAAAGTTCCCCTTTATCTACATCCTCTCCAAACTTTGTTATTCTCTATCTTTTTTGATAATAGCTAATCTAACTGGGGTGAGATGATACTTCAATGTTGTTTTGATTTGCATTTCCCTGTTTCTTAGTGATGCTGAGCATATTTTCATGTATCTGTTAACCATTCGTACAGCTTCCTTTGAGAAATGTCTACTCAACTCCTTTGCCCATTTCTTAAACGACTTACTTGTTTGGTTTTTTTTTTTTTTTTTTTTTTTTTTTTTTTTTTTTTTTTTTTTTTTTTTTTTTTTTTTTTTTTTTTTTTTTTTTTTTTTTTTTTTTTTTTTTTTTTTTTTTTTTTTGAGTTCCTTGTATATTCTGGATATCAATCCCTTGTCATATGTTTAGTTTGCAAATATTATCTCCCACTCTGTAGGTTGTTGCTTACCCATTTCTGACATGTTTCTGTGCCTTAAGCGATATACTCTTCTCTTTTCAATCTAATACAATCTTTTTGGACAATCTAGTCTTCTTCCAGTGGCTTCAGCTCTCACTTATAACTTTCTCAGTCTCAAATCTGTAACTCTCTTCATCTCTCTTCTGAGACCCTGATCTATACTGAAAATTCCTAATGGGTTAAGATGTCTGATCCTATTCACGCTTAAGCTGGTAGAGTCTTGTTTTCTTCACCATCTCAGTTAATATTTCTCTTATTGACTCCCTAAGCAAAACATCGAATTCTGTACCAAATCCTCTTTATTTTCTATAACCTTTTGATCTGTATGAATCTCTCAAACTCACCCCATCTCTTCATCACTGCTGACACAGCCTTATGTTAGCCCCTCACCCATTTTTTGCAATCAACAGAGCAGCTTCTCAGTCAGCAGCAACCTTACATTCTTTAAACATAACTTACACACCGAAAGCATGGAAATCTGTATAAAACATGCATTTAATTCTGTGCCTCATCTAATTTTAAATTCTTCAAAAACACACTATTGCATATACAAAAAAAAAAAAATCCTAAATTCCTTAGCATGGCCTATATGAACCTTTACAATTTTCTGCCTGTGTGGCAAAAAAATTCTGTTTGCCATACCAAATTTGTACTACCCACTCACCATCAAAGCCCATTTCAGGTTTAACAAATGTGTCGTGCCATTTGCCAAAAGAACAATGCCAGGTTCTCCTCAGGCAAAGCCTATATCATTCCCAAGATCTGAAATCCTCTGTTTCTCTTCCTGAGGAACTCCTACGCATCATTTAAGACTCAACCTACTACTGAGCTCATGTGTGGATCACCCTTTTTTCTTCTCTTCTAAATTATGTTTCCCATACAGGTAATTCTAGTATAATGTTCATACATCTTAACTTTATGATGATGATGACACTGAATTAAACAATTGGTTAGATTTATCAAATGCCTCCAATATGTCAAAAACTCTTCAAAATGAACTATATATGGTATTTTATTGAATTTTCAAAATCACTGCATGTTAGGTATTCTTCTAATTTTACTTACCATAAAACAGATGCTCACAGAAGTTAAGTGTTCTACCAGGTTTACTCAATTAGCACATGGCCATGCTAGGATTTAATCCAAAAGCTTCCTGAGTTCAAATCTTTTGATTTTTTTCTATTATATGACTCTTTCTTTCCGTTGCTTGAACTCCAGGTTTTCCCTACCATAGTAAAACTACATGATTGCTGATCAAGGGAGGCTTTAGAATCTTTTTCTCTCGAATCCACTTGCATTAATTTTTCAGATTCCTGAAATAACACTTGGCAGCGAATGAGGTGGCACTTTCTGTTATATGTGTTTTTGCCATAAAGTGTGTGTACATATCCTGTGAAATAAATTGTACTGACCTGTATCTTTAATACTTGGCAGTTAAAATTTTTCTAAACTACCTTAAATGTTGAAGTTCACAAAATTGGTAAGATGGATGTGAAAAAAAATTCCAAGATATTGTACTTTGTGGTCTCTTCATGACATCTAGTGGTGGGAATTGGAAAATCTGAGGAATTTATGGCTAACTAGAGTCAGACCAAAAAATCTATTGGTCTAGAGTCCTCATTCTTAACATCAAAGGAACGGTGATGCAGACATCCTTCACTTCCAAAGGGCAAAAGGGAGAAAGCATATCTTAATCATTTCTGTTTCTCAGTCTATGTATCACGGAATAAGAATCTGCCTCTGTGTTGACCCATCTGTGCTCACTGGGGTTTGTGAAACCTTCTTATTTGCCTGAAGTCAGTGCCTATTTTTGATGACTATGACTTGGGTAATCATTGTCAGATGCAAAAATGGATAAATACTTTAAGTTTTCTTCCTCATTCTACATAAATCAATAAACACTATATATATATATACACACACACAAGCACTTAACATAGTGACATTACAATCTATGACTCTCTTATTTAAAGCTATATTTTTAAAATATTTTTATATATATCAGTTTGATCCTCATAAAAATTGTACTTATAAATTAATTATAATAATTTAAAATTGTTTCATGTAAATTTAAAATAAATTAAAAATAAATTATTTTAAATAAATTTAAAATGTTATAAAACCAAGCAACTGCTAAGCTTTGAGTCACCAGGATGACATTGGGTTTAGGGCTTTAATGATACAAGATTTGGGATCTGCCTACCAGAGCTTTTAGACAGCTTAGATAACTGACAATGGAAAATGGTACATTACATGTTCCAAATAAATGACACAGCCAATGCCTAAGGGCTGCTGCAAAGGATTCAGAGTCCAGCTGATCAGAGAAGGAATGAAGGAGGAAGGTGAATTTGAACTGAGCCAGAGTTGATAGACAGGCAACCTAAGGATTGTTAAGAGAACAAACAGCTGAGTGAGAATACTAGATCCTGGCTTCCCTACACTGTGACCTTGGGCAAGTGATCTAATTGCTGTATGGTTTCATTTCTTCACTGTGTGACAGCGTAATAGCTAGCATCTCTCTCATATTGTGAAGATCAGCATACTGACTTTCAGCAGCAAATTGCCAGTCATTCTTATTATACGTAAGTTAAAAAAGAAAGTATTTAATTTAAATGTTGTTCCCTGAGAATACACAAAAGGAAAGGGGCTAAGAGAGAAATAAAGTAAGAATAAATAAATATTATATTTCTGACACCAAGATATCTCCAAGAGAACTTGAAAAGTGATTATATTTTATGACAATCTATTTAAAATACCCATGCTGTGGATTCATAGGATTTATGTCATGCTGATGGATCAGAAGTCCTTGAAGCCTGGAAATTACTAATAAATACCATTTTTAATTTTTTATTACTATATAGTACTCTTTTAGCCACAACATGAACCAAATTACATGTTTATCTCCTGAATTATAGGCTTTTATAAAAATCAACACTTAGGACATAACTGGAATCACAGGAACTTTATGCATTTTAAAAGAGAGAAAGTCAGCCAATAAGTGTTTAGGTTTTCAGAGTCTATTGTTTAAGATTATTGTATCAGCAAACCCTGGAATTAACCTCTGGGATGAAGAGTAAGGGAAAAAAAATCACTTCATATAGGCTGAAAGGAGACTTTTGTTGAGTAGGTGGGTTTCCTCCTGGTCTTTGAAGTGAGTGAGGCTGAGTGCTTGTTAAATCCTGGGCCCTTGTGATGAGTGAACTGTAAGAGAGATTGCTGATGGATTTGAAGTCCCACAGTAGTTGTTTTGTCCCTTGCTTCAAGAAGGTTGATGATAATTAAACTTCTTTTCCAGTAGAGTCTTTGTTCCTAACCCAAGTATCCTATTTAAAGAAGAGCCAACTAATATAGGCATTTTTTGATTCCTCTAAAACTAACTCTCTCTTATCCTCTTTCATGCTTATTTTCCCAAAATGTACATATTGATAGTTGAAACAATTTCCTGAGGAGTGACTTGGGGTGTGTGTGTGTGTGTGTGTGTGTGCACGCGCAGGTGCATGCACATAAGAAAGGGAAAGAGAAACAGACACAGAGACAGACCTAGACAGAAACAGAAGTTGTGCGTGTGTGTTTATGGATGTGCTTCAAGAAGGCTCAACCTTCACCTTCTCAGGATCATTTAGCTGAAAATGTCATCGTTGCCTCTTTGTTACTTATCAGCTTGAGATAGCTGACCGATTTAAGTACTGAATTTATGCAAGATTGGCATGTCCACACTTGATATTTAACAGACCTGAACTAAAGAAAGCATATTTAGTTTGAGTCATTTTAAATATTTGGTCACTTTTTAACTCCATGTAAACATTCTGGTTAAACCTTATTTCAAATAGTGAAAGAATTATAGCCTGAATGTACAGCCTGGCTTATGACAGTTTCTCAATAAATATTTTTGATTGATAACCCTAGAAGAGGAGAAAAGTTGCTAACAGGAGACTAATAGACTTAAAAGGAATATGTAATATAATTTAAAATCTGAACCCAAAAATAATAGTACAATGGGGCCTATCTCTGTGCTGCTTGTCTCTTTGGCTGCCTCTTCCAGTTTCTGCTACTTTCTTTTTTACTTCTCTTAAATATCCAGGACCCGCTTTCTGAATGTCTAGTACCAGCTGCCTGCTGAAGATGCAACCAGCATTTTGAGCTTTCTGGCTCTTCAAAACAAACTATAACACAGAAGTAGGATTATATATTTTAGACATACTGAATACTTTCTTTATTAAAATGTTTTCATATCTTTATAACATGTAAAATACCTTTTCATTGACAGTTTTGTTTTGTGCCTGTGTTCCCCTTTCTAATAAAATTTTAATTTTAAAATATATTATATAACAAAAGTTTAAATATCTAACATTTTAATAGCATGTACTTTTTTAACATACCAGAATTTGAGTTTCATAGAGAAGTCCCTTATTTTATTAAATATCTATCTCACAATGAGTTCTAGTTGTGGAATAATCCATTTGCAATAACCCTGGGCTAAGCTAGTACTTATGCTTGACATTTTGGACAATTGATTAAAGATAGATTCATATGTCAATAAAAATATGATGGAGAATAAAAGGAAAGTGTTGTTTCTCAGTGTTTGTAAGTGACCCCCAAACACACACACACATAAATATTTTACACTGTGAGAGGTGGGTTCATGTGAGTTGGTCTGAACACTCAGATGTGAAAGTATTGTTTCTATAAGATAAAAAAATATGTCCTGGATTCATCAGTGCATAGGAAAAACCAGTTTTATTCTTTCTCCCTTTGTCCCAATAAGTAAAATCTCTAGCAGAACATACCACTCCTGTCACTTACATGGTCAGGGATTGATTCTTTGTTTTGGCATTAAAAAAAAAAGGTCCAACCTATCCAATAATTATAGTCCAATTTGGTGTAAGAAAAATCAAATTGGAAAAAACTATCTATTTAATGTTTTCTGTTTTCCCCCTGTAGTCTTGGAAGAAGAAGGCAAGTGGCTTCCTTTCCTTCTCCTTACCTTACTTTTCTCTCTGCTGCTTAGGCTGCCAAATGGGGCCCTAGTAAGTTGATATTGGAGTAGTGAACATAGGCTTGTCTGTATGGTACAATGGAAAGATGGTGTTGGGACTCTTTGGACTTGGTGAATGTTGAAAGTGGACTTGTCTTCAAGTGGGACATTATCGAAAGTTTCTCAGAAATCCTTTCTGGGGTCGTTCAGCCACTATTCTTTGAAGAAGCTTATATTAATTTGTTTCCCATTGCTTATAATAGAATACCTGAAACTGGGTAATTTATAAAGAAACGAGGTTTATGCTTTATAGTTTTGGAGGCTGGGAAGTGGGAACTCACTACATAATCCCATGGTGATGCAGGCAATCTCATGGCAAGTAAGCGGAAGAGCATTTTCAAGTGCTTTCTTGCTCTTCTTATAAAGCCACCAGTCCACACCCATGATAACCCACTAAAACATTAACACACCTCTCCATGAATGGATTAATCCACTTATGAGAGCATAGTCCTCATGATCCAATCAGCTCCTAAAGACCCCAACTTTCAACATAGTCACATTGAGGATCAATCTTCCACATGAGCTTTGGAGGGGACAAACATTCAACCCATATCACAGCCCATCAGACTTCAGGTTGTCTCTCCCTCTTGGTGGAGTTGCATTTCCCCTTGAGATAACCCTCTTGATCAAGGTATATTTTACAATAACACAAGCCAAGCATGTTCTTACATCTAGTCCTTGGGAAATCCATGCCTTAGCTGTGTCACTATAAAAAACTATATAGCTCACTTTATCCTTTTTCAGTAAGCTACCATATACCCAGTGTCTACTGAAATCCAGGGGTCAAATCAAGGTCTCAGAGATTTTGTTTTGTTCCTTTGTGTTTTGTTCCTTTGTGTTTTGTTTTTTTCTTCTCCTGAAATTCCCCTTGTCACTTGATGAATTGAAGGGAAAATGTTCTCTTCTTTTCCCCCACAGTTGGTGATGGGTGAGTAGAATGCCAGTCACACTAACTATTCCATTCCCTGAAAATCATCTTTCTCTCTGTCTCTCTCTCATCCTTTTTCTTATGTAACAGGTAATGCATTAATGTCAGCAGAAGAGGTTTAGGGCCATCCTTTGGCAGTCCTGAATTGATGTAGCAGTTTTCTTTAGAATGCAGTGAGTGAGAGTAAGCATGAGTTTTAGGGGAAGTTTTGCAACTATATTTTTGTTCTTTAAACAAGAAATATGAATATTTTATAAAATACAGTATCCAGAACATATTTTAGAAGCTATTAAATGATCTGTATTCATCTTCATCTACAGACATTAATTAGTATGGGTGTTCAGGCCCAGCAATCCTCTTACAATAAAGATATGTGGACCCAGAGATTTTATGTCCTCACCTTCCTAGTTTCTGTGAACAATCACTCCTCGTACAAAAAGATGGGATTACCCATAACTTAAGATCTTTCCAGCGCAATCCCCAATAATGACAATTGCATTCTTTTAAGCTTGGAAAGATTGAAGCAGCAGGATACAGACCCCTGTACAATTAGCTGCCTATGTTGAAAGATAACATTAAACAGGCCAGTAACATATCTCTGCAGGCTGAATTATGGAGAGGAGGAGGAGAAGAGGGAATGAAACTGAGTATAAGTTGAATAATGGAAAAACATAGGAAATTCCACAGAGAAGGCAAGTGCTGGAACGCTTGAGTTTCTTATATGGAATAGCACTGGAGCAACAGAAGAAGGGAACATATTTACCTTATATGGAAAAATATACTGCTGCTTGGTTTGAGACTCTAATAAAATTTAAATACATTTCAAAGGAAAAATCCTATTTATTCTCAAGTGCATTGTCCTTAATATTCAATATTCTTAGAATTTAATTAAAAGTAGAAAATATAGGCAATTGAAATGTAAGCATAATATTTGCAAATTAAAATCTGTAATTCTTTCACCAAAGATACTGTTTTCCAATGACTTCTCCCCGCCCCCGCCAATCTATCTCACTCAATAACTGGCTTATGTCTAAGACTCTAAACACAATGATGAGGGAAGAATAATTGTCCTATGTCTGCTTTTCTTTGAATGTGTTATGAATTTCAACACAAGCTATTGTAAAATCACTGGTGTGACTGGTGTGTCTATACATTGAAGTATAGACAGTACTTTAATATGAACTCTTGACATATCATTCATTGGTAGTCACTCAAACCTAGCATTTTCTTCTCCCAAATAAAATTAAGGTATACGGATTAATTTGAGTTGCAGCTAATATGTAATTTACAAAAACAGCTTGTTATGACTCTAAAGCCAATTATTGCATTAGCCTTACATGTATAATCAACTATTGAACGATGAATACAGCATTACTCATGACATTTTAATAGATTCTAAATTCCAACATATATTAATGTTAGAAAATTTCTCAGAATAGTGATTCTCAGTACAATGTACAAATGTTAGATATTGTTTTATTGTTTTGCATTAATATTTCTGAATCCTTGAAGGAAAAAGCAAATTAACAATAGTTAGGTATGTGAGACCTTAGATATTAAGTTTTCCTATACTTAGCTTTGGAAGAAGAAATATAAAACTAATGAAAATTATTTTACCATTTTATACTATGTTCTAGATCCTTATACATTTTAATACATTAAAATATAACGCAGAAGGATTTTAGGGTAGAAAAATTGCATGGGTAAGGCTAGAAGAAATGAAGAGTTGATGTGGTTCCCTAGGGGTAGGAAGAGCAAGAAACCGTTACCACCCATGGACCAAAGGGGACAAAGGGAGGAACTGATTAGTCGCATGTCTTGGGTTGAATGCCCCCCCTAAACTTAATCCCCACTGCCAATGTTGAGTGTGGGAAATCCTATTATGATAATTGAAGGAGGAGCCTTTAAGAGGTGATTAAGTTGATGATTTAATGGTGATCATGAGTGAAGGCTTTGGCAGGAGCCCGTGAGGAGCTAACTCCCTCTCTTTGCGCCACCATTTTCTGCTATGTGAGACCCCTGCATTTCTGTAAAGCCACCACCAAAGAAGACATTCGCCAGTTGTGTTCCTCGGACTTCTCATCTTCTTACAAATTACCCAGTTCTCTGTATTTTAAGTAACAGGAACAGACTAATATATAGCACCCATAGAAAATAGCCATAAGTCAGAGCTGCTGGAAAGATAAATCCATAAGTGGTAAATCAGCAGAGAGAGCCCAGGAAAATAAATGCTCAAACTCACTGTCCTCCATCCAGATTGGAAAGGAGGAAGAAAACCTCTATTTGCAGAAGACAGGGCCTTCTATATAGACAATACTAGAGTCCACTAAAAAACTATCGGAACTAAGAAATGAGCTCACCATGACTGTAGAACACAAGATCAATATAGAAAAAATCAATTTTATCCATATATATTTGAAATGAGCAACTCAAAAATAAAATTAAAAAATAATTTAATTTAACATAGCTTTTAAAAGTAAAATACTTAAGAATAAATTTACCAAAAGGAGAGCAAAATATATGCTATACTCTGAAAACTACAAGACACTGTTGAAGAAAACTAAGGAAGATCTAAATTAATAGAAAAACAACCTGTGTCCATGTGACAAGGCATTAATAGTGTTAAGATGACAATACTTTCCAAATTCATTTACATAGGTGAATCATTTCCTATCAAAATCCCAGATAATTTCTTTGCTAAAATTGACAAGTTGATTCTTAAATTTAAGTTAAAATTCAAGTGATCAAGAATAGCCAAAATAATCTTGAAAAAAAAAAAAGTTGGAGGACTCACACTTACTGATTTTTTAAAAAACTGCAATAATCAGATTGTGTTCTACTTGTATACTAGTATGGATTTGAGTCCAGAAATAAAACTTTACATTTATGGTCAATTGATTTTCATCAAGGGCATCAAAACAGTTTAATAGTGAAAGAATTGTCTTTTCAGCAAATGGTGCTGGGACAACTGGAAATCCACAAACAAAATAGTAATGTTGGATAGCTACTTCACACCATACAAAAAATTAACTTGTTATGGATCAAAGTCCTAAATGCAATAATAGCTAATACTATAGTATTGTTAGAAGAGGATATAGGTGCAAATTTTTTTGATCTACAATTAGGCAATGCTTTCTTAGATATGACACCAAAAGCATAAACAGCAAAAGAGAATAATAGACAAACCTGGACTTCCTCAAACTTAAAAGCTATGTGCTTCAAATGTCACTACCAAGAAAGTGAAAAGATAATTCACAGAGCAAAAGAAAACAGTTGCAAATCAAATAAGGGACTTACATCTATAATGTAGAATAACTCTTACAACACAATAATAAAGAGACAAATAGCTCAATTAAAAATTAGGAAAGGATCAGAATAGACATTTTTCCAGAGAAAATATACAGATAGCCAATAAGCAAATTAAAATATGCTCAACATCAAAGCCACAATGAGATACCACTTTATACTCTTTAGAATGGTTATAATAAAAAAGACAATAAATGTTGTGAGAATGTGAATAAACTGGAAACCTTATACATTTCTAGTGGGAATGTAAAATAGTGCAGCTGCTTTGGATGAAAAAGTCTGGCAGTTCCTCAAAAGTTTAAACATAGTTATCACATGACCCAACAATTCCATACTCAGGTATATACCTAAGAGAAGTAAAAATAGATGTCCCCAAAAATACTTGAACATAAATACACATCACTCATAACAACCAAAAAGTGAAACAACCCAAATTTTTATCAATTAAAAGATTAGGAAATGTATAAATAAAATGTGGTATATCCATACAATGGAATATTATTTTTACTATTATAAAAGGTGATGGAGTACTGATGCATACTACAACATGAACTTTGAAATTATTGTGCTACGTGAAGGAAGTCAGTCAGGAAAGGCCATATGTTGCATGATTCCATTTATATGAAATGTCTAGAATAAGCAAATCTATAGATTTGTTAAATAGATTTGTGGTTTCCTAGAGTGAGTAGGGATGGAGAAAATAGCAAAGGCTACATAGTATAAAGGGTACAAGATTTGGGCCGGCCCCGTGGCAAACTCGGGAGAGTGCGGTGCTGGGAGCGCAGCGACACTCCCGCCACGGGTTCAGATCCTATATAGGAGTGGCCAGTGCGTTCGGGGGCGTGGTGTGGGCGACACCACACCAAGGGTTGCGATCCCCTTACCGGTCATGAAAAAAGACAAAAAAAAATAAAAAGGGTACAAGATTTCTTTGGGGGTGATAAAAATATTCTAAAATTGATTGTGATGATGGTTGCACAGCTCTATAAATATACTAAGTATCAGTGAATAGTATGCTTTGAATATGTATATTCCAGATTTACATATTTAAATACAAATGAATTATATCTCAAAGCTGTTTCTAAAAAGTTTATGATAGCTACACCAAAGAAAACAAGTTTATATAATAGAGCTCTTTTCTTTACCAAATTTACAATTTCTGACAGTGTTCTACAGTCAGGAAACTTCTAAATTTAATGAACTTACAAATTCATTGTTGAGACAATTGAAAACAGTTAGGCATAGAACAATGTTTTGATACCACTTTGATGTATACAGTAGCTTCCACACATACAGCCCTCCACATGTGCTGAGGGATTTCCACCCAACAAGTAGCCTGGTAATGTCACTCAGTCTTTCCAGCTTAATATTAACCCTGTGTATGGAAGGAACTGTAGGTCTGGCTTAATGATATTGACATAATAATGTGCTTAATACAGTTGCTCCTCAACTTATGATGGGGTTATGTCCTGATAAGCCCCATCGTAAGTTGAAAATATTGTGTCAAAATGCATTTAATACACCTAACTTACCCAACATCACAGCTTAGTCTAACCTCCTCTAAATGTGCTCAGAACCCTTACATTAGCCTACAGTTGGGCAAAATCACCTATCACGACACCTATTTTATAATAAACTGTTGAATATATCACGAATTTACTAAAATTGTACCAAAAGTGAAAAACAGAATGGTTATATGGGTATTTAAAGTATGGATTCTACTTGAATGCATATCCTTTTACACAATCATAAAATCAAAAAATCATAGGTCGAAGATTGTCTTTAAATACTTGAAGAGTGTACAATGAATAAATAGACGGAAGCATAAACATGAGAAGTTGGATAACATAACCTGTCAGAGGAACTCGACTCTCTCACTGTGAACCACATGGTGCCCTGTTAGTAACAATAAATCTTCAAATTATTTTCAATAATAGTTTGGTGGCTTAGCAAAGTCCTTGAATTAAATCACCAAGGCCATTAATAATGTTTAAAGAAAGACTTTAAAGAAAATCTTTTGCTGTTCCAGAATTACTTAACACCCACAATCTATCTGTTGCATGCCTGAATAACTTAACACCCACAAATTATCCTAAAATGTGAGTATCCTTAAGAAAAGAAAGCTCTGCTTTTTTTCTATCAATAAAAGCAGTTTATATTTGAAATTTGTGACCTTTACTTACAAAATTCAGTAGCTATATATTTTGATCATGTTCGAAATTAATAGTTTTAGTTAAAATATTTCTTAAAAGTATTTTAGATAAAATGAGAATAGAAGTATTCATTGCTATTATTTGGTTGACTTTCTTTTTGTCTTGTTTTGACAATCCTGTATGTAAAGTGTTTAAAGGAACTTGTTAATGAGATGTGTGAACACAGTAAGAAATAAGAGTGGGAAACTTACCTATTACAATGGCCTGGTCATCTGCCTAAATTGCAGTACTTTTCCGTTAGGAAGTCTCTTCCTTGGTTTTATTTTAAATCCATTCACTTTAGCTCTTTTTCCTTTTAAGTGATAACTGAGCCCCATTTTTCCACATTTTCTGAAGAACGAGGATATCCCATGTTAGGCTGTGACTGGCTGCAATCTAAACTTGTCTCCCTAGTGGCACTTTCCAAATCATTTCCTTTACCAGTAAACAAGCTGGATCTATGTGCCTCAATCTCTGGGGCAGGTGTCCCCTCCCAAACCAAAAGCTCATTAGCAATACCTGGGATGTGAAATTGATTAATGGCACTGGAAACATTCCCTTTCTTCAGTTGTTTATGCTATTTCTCCTTTTCCCTTCTATCAATAAAACATCTTTTTTTCAGACGGCATTCTTTGTAGTTCCTTTTTCTACACAGCCAAGTGTTCGGATCCCATGTGGAGACCGGTTCCCGCTCACTGGCTGAGTGTGGTGCGGGCGCAACACCGAGGGTTGCGATCCCTTTTACCGGTCAGTAAAAAAGACAAAAAGGAAAAAAAAAAAAAAGAATAATGCCTCGAGCGCATATGTAATTTTGTTTTTCTTCACATGTATAGGAATATTTAACAGAATAGAATCCTAGAAGTATAAATTCTTTGCTAAAGAACAAATGCAGTATTAATTTTAATGAATGATGTTAAATTGTCCCTTCTGCTATCTACAATCCAGAATAACTTCAACGCGTGCATTTTTCTACATGCTGGACACTACTGGGTATTAGGCCTTTCAGTGTTGTCAAGCGTAAGGTATAAAAAATATTTTATTGTTGCATTAATTTCCATGATTATGTTTGAGGTTGAACATTTTTTTGTGTTTATTGGTCATTCATATGTATTTTTTTTCTACATTTTAGCCCTTTTTGTTTTGAGTTGTTTGAAATGCTTCTACATATTGCTACGTTGATATTGTATCTCATATATTTTATGAATGTTTTACCCTATGTATGTTTCTGACATTCAGTAACTTTACTAATTTTATTTGTAAAACTATTTTTAAGGTGTATGTTATGGGTTGTATTACTATATTAATTTAGTTTTGTATTACATTTTCTAATAAGTTGTTAATATATAAGAAAGCTTCAGGTGTTTTAATCTTCTGTCTTATCACCTTGATCCTTTCTCTTGTCTTAACAGTATTTCAATTTACTCTCTTCAATTATCCTGAATTTTACTAAATTTTTAAAAATTTTCTGTATTAGTGGTTCTCAGACTTCAGGAAGCATCAAAATTTTATGCAGAGAACTTCTTAAAGCACACATTGCTGCGTTCAGTAGGTCTGTGATAGGCCTGGGACATTGCATTTCCAAGTTCCCAGGACATTTTTATGCCACTGGTCTAGGGCCTACTCTTTAACAACTTCTATTTTATATAATAGCTACTAAATTTGCAAATAATAGTGTTTTATCATCAGAATTAGCTATGACCACATTATATTATTGAAAAGTAAATGGCAATGATAGTAGGCATTTATGTTTTATTGCTCATTATAATGGAAATGTTTCTACTGTTCTATTAGGTGTGTTTGTAGTAGGGTTCCACTGGTGTTAACCTTCCTTTGTTCGTTAGTATAGTAAAATGTTTTTGTCTCTATTTTGTCTTGTTTTAACAATCACATATGTAAAGTCTTTAAATAGATCTATTAATGAGACTTATAGACACAGTAAGAAGTCAGAATAGTAAAAAGTAATGTTTGTAGTGGGTTTCTACTACTGGCTTATAATAGCAGAGTTAAATATCTTATTTTTTAGTTTATTAAGAGGTTTGTTTATTTTATTAGGAATGAATACAAAATTTTATCAAATTATAAAATTTAATATTATGATTACATTATTTTTCCTTCAATATTTTCATGTGTGCAATAATTTCACAAAGTTCATCAATAGATTTAATAATGCTGATGCACCCTTCTATTAATGGAAACAATCTTAATTGGTCATCATACTCTTAATATTATTTTGGTATCTAATTTGTGCTTGATCCTTAGTTCAAAATTATGAAGAGTCTGACCTTGCAAGCTAACAAGGTAGTGTGCCATAGTCTTATATATATATAAAATCATAAGTGTTCTGGATTGGAGAAGTAATCATTTGCTCATAAAGCAGCTTGTGCTGGTTTCCTATGCTGCTGCAAGAGAATGCGATGAGACCCAGATGTCACCTGTTCATGCGGTGAGCTTTGCAATGCAAGAGAGAAACCATACATTATGAAAATTGACAATTACATAGTAGCTACTAGCATAACTGCCCATCCTCCCCAACAAAGGTGGGACGGGGTAGGGGGGGGGGGGGAG
>NW_007727700.1:255425-288322 GCF_000696425.1 Galeopterus variegatus | reverse complement strand
AGAGAGAGAGAGAGAGAGAGAGAGAGAGAGAGAGAGGAGAGAGAGAGAGAGAGAGAGAGAGAGAGAACTTTGTTTCAGAATGTAAACAAATTGTTTCTGGAAGTGGAGACAAGGGTCACTATTTTACCACCAAATAAGCCTTTACATCTTTCTAGAAATATCCTTCTTTTACTTCCAAGGATTGTTTGCTATTTAACTATCTTTTAACCTATGTGCCAGTTCTATTTGCTTAGGAAGCTCTTACCATGCAGAAACATGGAATTATTCATGCAGCATTGTCTCCCAATAGATCCCAATCTTTAAAAAAAAAAAAAATTAGATGATGTATTTTTATTATACATTTCACAATAATTTGCAAAATAGTCCATGATGTTTGTTCCAAGCTTCACTTGAGCATTTTCAGAGTTGTTCCAATAAATCAGAACTTGAGTCCATTTCTGATCCAATGATTGTTCGACTGTTGAATGGTTCTTTAGAGACACTGATGAAAGATAAGAAGCTTGCCCTAGAAAACACATCAATTTCTGAAGGTTCTTAAACTTTTGAAACTAACTCAGATTCTGGTTTAAGAATTTCTACATTTTACTGTAGAGATCTAAAACACAAATGCAACCATGCCCCCCCACACACACACGCACCATTTTTAAGGGTATTTCCTATTTTCCTATGGTCTAATAAGCTATTTATTGATTCAGACTACTTGATCTGGCATTCATGGTTGTCAAGAGCACGGTCCCAATTACACTTCCAATGTGATTTCCCAGGAGAACTGTCTTGCTAATCATCCTAGTTCACCTCACTCTACTCGTCTGCTTTTTTACATCCTTTTTTATTTTTCTCCACTCATACCTATTTGATTTCCTTCTAACTCACAGGCCAACTTTTACATAAAACCATCCCTAACAGCTTCAATTAGAATTATTTTGGGCGTCTATAGAAATATGTTTGTACCCTTTTATAAAACTTAATTCACTGTCCTGGATTGTATTTCCTTTCATGCCTCTCACCTACAATAAATTGCAGTCCCCTTGAGGAAATGACTTTTCTTAAATGCACTGTTATTTCTTAAAGTGTTTAGAAAGATAACACAGCCATTTTAGAGATTAATAAGTGTTTTTAAGGAATTATAAAAAAAATTATGACAATTTACCAATGTGGTGCTCATTTTCTCCCTTAGCTCAAAATTTGCTGTCTCTGAAAAAATCAGAACTGTGGATCAACGTTATCAGCACACATCATGAAGTACTGTGGAGGACAAGAGCACACATTAATACTGATGCTTATACAGCGTATTTATAGTTTGGGGAGTTATGTGAACTATATTGATGACAGAATAAACAGGTATGGTGCAGAAAATTACAATCCCTCTCTATTTACAGCAATCTACACCATGGCTAGTAGGTTTCTATACAAATGCTGAGCTTGGGCATTCTGTAAAACATTAGCTTCAGTGCTTGCTACATAAAGTTACATCAAGTTTTTGGCATAGGTCTCTGTGTAGTGGCTCTGTAGTGAATAATTGGGTGTGGCAGAACACTGCAGATGCTCTAATTGCTGCAGTGCATGCATTTACTTTATTTAGAAATTCTAATATTTCCAATGAGCAAGCCAAGTATTTTGGATTTAAGGAAATACAACTTCAGCTTTTATAGTTGCCTGTTTTCCCTTTACCAGTTTATTGTGTTTGTGTTTTATTTGTATGTCTGTGTTTGTTTGTTTGTTTGTTTTCTTTTCTCTTTTACAGCTTTCTTTTCTACTCCAGGCACTTTACCCACTCTGCTTCTGGGATTTTGTCTCTCTCTGATCATTCTCTGCATCATTATGTTCTATCACAAAGGGATTTTATATCTAATCTCACTCTTTTCTATCCCAAGTGATTTCTCTTATACATTCTCTGTGACTTCCCTTTTTTTGGTCTCCATGCCTTTCATACATCCACCATGTGCACCAATGTAAATTTTGCTCTATATTGAGTGCCTACTCTATGCCAGACATTTAGCTAAGTGCTGAGGAAATGGGAGTAAAAAATGAAAGCCATATTTTCCTTTACAGGGTAGTCTGCAGTCTAATAAAGATATCTATTTAACAAGTTCCACATAAAGGGATGAGTTTGGGGAAAGGGAAGAAAAAGTGAGACAGACAGCATATAAAAAGATGAATTCATCTAAAGGATCAAAGAAAAGCTTCCTGAGGAAGAAAAGCGTCATATAAATGGAATGACTTCACATTATTGACTTGGAAAAAAACAAGATACGGAAAATGCTAATGAGGAAAGTGAAAAATAAAATGTATTAGCAACATTTACCATGCTAACTTACACAGAAAAGTTGGAGCAAGCATTTTCTTTTGAAAAATATTTTAAGGATTTTTCTAGGATAATTATTATAGATCAGTTGTATTAGTGGCTCAAATTAACAGCTTCTCTGAATCCACTCTTTCTGCTTTAACTTTTGTACATTCCTCTCATTCTGGCTCCATTCTTGTCCATGAGACTTCCTTTGACCAATGTATGTTAGTAAATGTGATGCAAGCAGAGCCTTGAAAAAGCACTTTGAAGTTTTTGTCCCCTTGCTTAAAAACCTTCTACTGCCAGGAGACTAAGCCCAGACTAACCTGCTGAAGGCTGAGTGACCACATGGAGGAGATCCTAGCCATGCTAGCCAAGGTCATTCTGGACCAGACAGCCCTCAGCCAGTGTGCCAGCTGATCTCAGATGCAGGGGTAAATCCAGCAGAGATTGGTCAAGACTGGCACAGATGAGCAGAACCAGCCAGCCAACTTTAGATTTGCAAAAAATGAGTGTGGAGGGTACTAACATTAATAAAACACATGTATTTCATAGTGCCTTAACCTTTAGCCTAGTAGGGCCACAGCCCTTAGATTAGTAGGACCACAGTCCTTAGATCAGGCTGTAGATTAGTAGGACCACAGTCCTTAGATCAGGCTGTAGATTAGTAGGACCACAGTCCTTAGATCAGGCTGTAGATTAGTAGGACCACAGTCCTTAGATCAGGCTGTAGATTAGTAGGACCACAGTCCTTAGCTTTAGAAGGGCTGCAGCCCTGTAGTTTAGAGAATAGCCTAACTTTTAAGTATTGCACATTGAAATGCTAAGCTTGGGAAAAAACAGAAAACTTTCACAGGACTAAAAAGTCTCTGGTGTGGATATGAAAATTGTAACACAGCAAAAGTGCTTGCTCTAAGGGCAGATGTCCTTGATGCAGCTAAACCTACTGATGGGAAAATATGTGTACTAAAAGCTTCAAGGCCACTCTGCCCATTAGTGGTTGGTTCCACATTTCACCTTCATCTGTTCCTTTAACTTTCCTAGGGAACTAAGTGTTGCCATAATGATTATCTCATTGGTTCTTTTGTATGTCACATAGCTTAGTTTTATGACTCCTTTGATGGTAAATTGTTTAAACTATTTTCAAGTTGCACCTGCTTTAATGAAAATTGTCATGTAGCTAGTTTGTTTATGTTTTCACTATGACTGATTAACCACCTGGGTTCTTTTCTGTAACTTTCTTACCTGGACAATAAAAACGGAGAGAAAACCTAGCTCAGGATTATTTTCCAGGAATTCCTTCTCTATTGAAGAAGTTGTCTCTTGGAATTAACCCCTTCTGGGCTTCTCACTGCTCTGGAGAAATGGGCTTTGAGAAATCCTTTGCATCTCCGTCACCCTGGGGGAGAGGTGACCAAAGAGAAAGTAATATTGCTTTAACCACTAAATTTCAAGGTAGTTTGTTACAAAGCACGGCTAAATGATGCAATAATGTAAGCAAACACAGCCATGTCTACATTAGCATCCACGCTGTATCAGATCTGGTAGTATTCTTTGAATGAGGTACTACTTCCCACCTAGGTGATTCTTCTAGATGTCAGTGTTATTTAATGAGTTGTACAAAGAGCATTCACCTCAGCTTTCTTCTGCAATGTGGTGTAAGTTTTTCTTTCCACTCATATGTTAAGTATGACCTTAGCATACTTATTTGGATCTTTTTATTAGAGCTTTTTAATTAATTTTCCAAGTCTCTAATGAATAGTTTAGGTTAGGGTTATATTTTCTTTGTGTTTTTAAAGTTTGTGTACAACAAAACATTAATGACAACTGATTAATGACTTTATTGTTATCTGTTTTAGACTATTCAAAATTGAAACAAAAAAACTATATCTAAAAGTCTTTTACAGGCTGGTGTGAACTCCATACCTCTATAAGGATCTCACATAAGTTAGCTGGGCTTGGGTTCAGCTCTCAGTAAATCAAGCTATGTGACGAGGAGTGAGTTTTCTATAAACTTCATGTTTTATTAGTTTTAGTTTTGGCTGCAGAAGATCTTATCTGAAATGGCACTATGGGCTTTAATCAGTGGTATTGGATTCATACATGAGTTCTGCTTGTGCTGGAAACTGAACCAGTAGAAGAATACTTTGGTGAGGCTTTGGTGTTAGATTGCACTTAGGGACTGAAGAGTTCCTCTTGAACTCAAGGATTTCACAGGACAGGCTTCAGTGCTGTACTAGTAATGAATGAATGAATGAATGAATGAATGAATGAATGAATGAATGAATGAATAAATAAAAGTGTATCAAAGGAAGTGCAGACCCTTTATACAAACATTCCAATGTTTCTTTGTCACAAAGAAAATACTGCACACCTGCTATCTAAATACTCTTTAGTTAAAAAAGTCTTCCCTTCAATTTAGAAAGCATGAGTAAGAGATACACATAGATTAGAGTTTCTCATTGTCATTGAACAAACACTTGCTGTTTGCTTAATTTATTGCAATCTCTCTTCCCTGGCTCCTTTTTATACAATCTTCCTTTTTCAGGGTGAGATGAGGAAAAGAATGGAAGTTTATATTTAAATAAACATATTCCTGTGATTTCCTGAGGCTTTAGCACTTTGTCCTAATTAATAGCATGGCATTTATACGGATATTGAGTTAAATTGATTCATTTTGTATCCCCTTTTAAAGATTGACTTGGGAAGGAGATTTTGGAATTGTGTCAGAGAAATATGGTTTCATTAACAACACATCGTCTATTCAGGTGCTCTCCCATAGCAAAGATGACTCAGGAGAGATACAATCATCTTGGTGTGCTTTATGTGATTCATATGAAATTCAACCCTTCTGGAGTTTGAGTTCTTAGCAAAATACCACTTCCTGTTTTTGAGGAAAAAAATGGCATAAAAAGTCATATAAAAAGACTCACAAGGCCCTTGGACATCAAATAACTCTTACAAAACAACATTTTAATGAATTAAGTGTAAATGAATCAGAAACATGTGGACTGAATTTCCCTTGAAATACCCAAGGGCTTAAAAATTAAGGGGGAAAAAAAAGAATTGCTTGGCAAAGAATCATGTGCATTTTATTGAGCTCAAGCATTTTGAAAAAAGAAAAGAAAAAGAAAACAGCCTTGATTTGGTTGACTGAATTAGAAAAACACCGCCGTAGCATTTATTTATTTATTTATTTAATTCTACAGAAGTCAGATTGAAAGTATAATTACTTTTCTCTTTGGGTGCCAGATTCATTTATGTTAGACCATTTTTCAAGTACAGTAACATTTTGATTAACCAGAACTCTCAAGTAGTGATGGTCTTCTCAAGGGCAGAAGTGGCAGCCAAAGGAATAAAAACTACGGTTCAAGTAAAGTTCACAAGAGCTGAGGTAAAGAAAACACAGTGATCATTCAGTTCACTAACCAAGAAGATCCTAAATCCAAAGGAGTAGTGGGCCTGGTTAGCTAACCATTGAACAAAAGGCTAGAAAAACAGTCATTCAAGAGCCAGAGCTCAGAAGATAAGAAGAGCTAAAATAAGTGAAAAAATGTGTGCACTGAGAGAATGATCTGAGATAAAAGGAAATGGCTGAGTGAAGGAAAATAGAAATTGCAAAGACTAAAACACTTTGAGTGGTAGCTAGAAATGGCCAAAATGTAACAGGGGCATAGGAGTTGAAAAACTTTTAGAGGTAGGAAAAGCAGGGCAAATAAGAATATGCAAAGTTATATTGCAAATATACCTGTTAATATGAGTATAGATGTGAGTTGTTTGCCCTGCTAACTTCTACATAGTAGAAGGCATACCAGTGTACCTGTAAACTGCTTAGGTGAGGGTGTCTTAAAATGTACATGGATGTACTCAAGAATATTTATGTATGATTTACGTACATAGATATTTATATTCAGCTATATGAGGGTACCTCAAAAAATTCATGTTATCTTTAAATTCTGTTTTTCCACAAACTTTTTAAAGTACCCTTGTATTTTATTCAGGATTGGTGGGATGAAGAATTTGAATTGAGAAAGCCAAGGAGACCAGCATTCCTGATAGAGAAACTTCTGTAATTTAAAAAGAGAATGAAGTGCCACACAGTAAAATGAGGTTGGTGGGGCCACCCCTTAAGCTTAGGGTTAAAGGATACTCATGTTCTCTCTGTAGGTGTTTTAATTCAACTGAGCTAAATGTTTAGTTTTTTCAGAAATATTTTTCCTGAGCTGTTATATTAATAGACAACTTCTTTTGTGAAGCAAATTTAGTCTGGTAAACATCTTTACAAAAAATTATTTTTATTCCTGGGATACATATCTTATTGGTGATACTTTGTTGATATAAATGTTACCTAATGATAGCACATATACATAAATAACTTATTCAAATTATATAGAAAGCATATTTATTGAGAAAATTAACCTTATTTAAACAATATTTATAGAAGCATAGATTTTAGTTAAAAGCCAAATGTGAATATCTGAGCAGAAACTGTGCTGTGAGATTGTGCCCACCACCAGTAACAACACTTTCCCCCAGAAATGATTCTAAAGAAGAAATACTGGCAAAATAATAACAATGATAATAATAAGTTAGCATAAAGTTTAGAATAGTAAACTGTATTTTATCTTTATATCTGATTGATTGAAAATAAAATACAGAAAAAGACAAAGCTGATTTAGAAAATGGATTTGCATATGCCACAAACTCATAGAAAATGTGAATGCCCAAGATGGAGCTAATGATATTAAAAATGGCATGAAGATGGAACTCAGATCTAGTTATTGAGTAATAACTAACAGTCTTAAGTACGTTAAGGATTTTGCATTTCGCCCAGAAAAGTAGGGAGTTTTAGTCTTTCTTTTATATTTATGTTAAAGAGCTAAAGAAAAGGAAAACAAGGTCATTTCAGGAATTTTTCAAGACTGCCAGATTTCATCAGTACAGAGCCAGTTCAGTGGCATCCACCTGAGATTGGCATGGTGCAGAACTTCAACGTGGTGATTTTATTTTATTTTTCTACAATTGCTACCTTCAACTACACATTGCCAATCTTTCTTTCTCATCCTTCAGTGACATTTGAGCAGATTGCAAAATGTTTTGGCAACTTTTAATTATTGAAGTATATATATCCTTTAAAAGTTGAGTCTCAAATTCAACGTAAAAATTAATTTCTCCTCTTACACCATCCTGGATTGGAGCTGAGATCCAGATGTTCACAGCAGGCTGAAGCTGGGTGAGGCAAGGTCTGGCTGTGAACTCTCTCTTTTGTGCTTTCTTCAGGAAATAGCTCCTCCGGTGTGCTGAAGTGGGGAGTAACGGAAGCCAAAAGGATGAGTGTCGTGACTTAACTGTCTGCTCTTTGGATCCTCTCTTCTTCTGTCACTGCTTCCCTCTCCAGCACTGATTGGCCTTTGATACACTCTGTGTCATCGTGAGACGAAGCTTAGAGGCTAGTTCACCCACCTCCGAAAAGCTCTGATAGAATGTATAGGCTGCTAAAACTTTGGCATTTTATAGGACAGATAACCTTTTTGGAATCATGATTTTGGTACAAATTTGATGTATGCTTATATATTTTTAAGAATACTTTCATGTAGTTATATTTCATAGTGCCTATGTCTGTTGGCATAAATCTATTATGTTAATATTTATACCAATATTTATACTTTTATAAACTCAAGACAATTTTCTAAATAATTTGATGAGTCTTGCAACTGAGGATGAACCCAAGGAACTATTTCACGATGTGTTCTTGCTTTCTTTTTGTTTGTTTGTTTGTTTGTATTGCAAAAGAATATTTTTAATAATGCCTGAGAAAAGAAAATCAAAATTCTATAGAAAATGGAAAGTATCTCAGCACAATAAAAGCTGTCTATTACAAGCCAACTGCCAGTATCATACTGAATCAGGAAAAACTGAAGGCCTTTCCCTTAAGAACAGGAGCAAGACAAGGACACCCACTCTCACCGCCCCTATTTAACATAGCACTGGAAGTACTAGCCAGGGCAGTCAGATAACAAAACAAAATAAAAGGCATCTATATTAGAAAAGATGAAATCAAACTGTCCCTATTTGCAGATGACATGATCCTATATATAGAAAAGCCTAAAGACTATCAAAAAACTCTTAGAGGTGATTAATAATTTTAGTAATGTTGCAGGATACAAAATCAATGCCCCCAAATCAGTTGCATTTATATTTTCCAATAATGAGCTAACAGAAAGAGAAATCAAGAAACCAAGTCCACTCACAACAGCCACCAAAAAAATAAAATACCTAGGAATCAATTTAACAAAGGAGGTGAACAATGTCTAAAATGAGAACAATAAATCACTGCTGAAAAAATTAAAAGAGACACAAAAAGATGGAAAGACATTCTATGTTTTTGGATTGGAATAATCAATGTCATGAAAACATCCATTCTACCCAAAGTGATCTACAGATTCAATGCAATCACCATCAAAATATCAACGACATTCTTCTCAGAAATAGAAAAAACAGCCCTAACATTCATATAGAACTGTAAAAGACCCTGAATAGCCAATGCAATCCTGAGCAAAAATACATAATAAAGCCAGAGGCATAGCACTACCTGACTTCAAATTATACTACAAAGATATAATAACCAAAACAGCATGCTACTGGCATAAAAAAAAAATAGACACCCAGACCAATAGAACAGAATAGAGAACCCACAACTCAACCCACACACTTACAGACAACTGATATTTGACAAAGGCAACAAGAACACACATTGGAGAAAAGACTGCCTCTTCAATAAATGGTGCTGGGAAAATTGGATATCCATATGCAGAAGAATGAAACTAAACCTGCACTTCTCACCATATACGAAAATCAAGTCAAAGTGGATTAATGACTTAATTATACGACCTGAAACTGTAAATCTTGTGTTCTTTTTAAATTCTACTTAATTGATAAGTTAATCAATAAATAGAAGGAGGGAACACTTAACTCACTTTATGAGACCAACATCACTCCAATACCTAAACCAGACAAACATATTACATGAAATGAAAAACAGACCACTATCCTTCATGAGATAAGTGCAAAAATCTGTAACGAAATTTTAGCAAATCAAATTCAGCAGTGTATTAAAAAGATAATATATCATGGACCCAGTGGTTGAGTATTTAACATTTGACACTCAATTACAGTATATCACCATATTAACAGACATAAGGAGAGAACCCACAGGCTTTTCTCAATATATGCAGAAAAATCACTTGACACAACTTAACACAAATGTCTTATAAAGGTAAACAGGCATGTACCACAACACTCAGCAATTCCACTCCTAAATAACACCCAAGAGGAATAAAATTATATGTCTACACAAAGACATATGCAAATGTTCATAGTAGCTTTTTTTCTACTAACTAAAATCTGGAAAAAGTCCAAATGTTCATTAACATGGAAATGGATAAACAAATTATATCATGTCCATAAAATTGAAAAGTACTCAATGATAATAAAAACAACCTATGATACATGCAACAACATAGATGACTTTCAATATTCTTATGTTGAATGAAAAGAACCAGAAATAAAAAAGTACATAATATATGACTTCATTTATAAGAAATTATAAGAAAGACTACTCTATCACAACAGAAAGCACTTCAGTCGATGCCTAGGAGCAGAGAAAGGTAGAAAATAAATTAAGCATACAAGAAATTTTTTAGGATGGTGCAAATATTTCATATATTGATTATATCACAATTACATTGCAGGAAGATTATGGTGTATAAATACATCAAAAGTCATCAAATGTGTATGCAAAATTGGTGCATTTTAATATGTAAATTACACCTTAATAAAATGTATTTTCTTTACAAAAAAAAATTACAGATGAATGAGCCTGTTTGTCATCGCAACAGTTAAGACAGTGTTGTCGGTGAGTATGTGTGCATGCACATGAGCGTGTCCACATATGAGAGTGTGTGTGTATGCACACACGTGCTGGGGATGGAAACGTAGCATGGAGAGGAGGAGTAACAAACCAAGCTAAAATGAAATGATTCCATGTAGGCATTTATGCTAGCACAATTTTCATTCTCTTTACCCAAAATTGCCTTCTAAAAACTTGTTAATCCATTTAACATACTGGGAAGAAAACCAAATCAGCTATTATATACAAATTCCTAATGTTTTTCTTCTATCACTAGGGACATTTCAGCTGCAAGGTGCATCTCATCTTTCTCCTAGGGTTGTTTGAGAATTTGATCCTTAGGAACACCTGTTAGTAGCATGGCTTGAAGTTCTCTGTGTTGCTTTTTCCCCCTTTTGGATGATGTTTCACCAGCTGCTGATAATTAGAAAAACAAAGCAAATCCATCCAATGGATGCTGGTCTCTGGAGAAAGCCAAGAGAACATAAAGCCAAAGAACACCATAAGCCTTTTTGTTTTAAACTAGGAGGCATGCTGCACTGTATTCCTCTTGGCTGCAAAAACCACAGGAATGGATTAATATCACTAGCCACAAGAGACCTTTGTGTATGAATGTGGAGGGAGGGCAGGAGAAGAATATTAATCTATGATGTATGACGTTATATTTTCTGCAAAAATTTTGAAAGCCACATGCATTTGAATCAGAACATTATAAATGGACCAGCCATATAAAATGAATAATATGGCTAAGTTCCAAGAGTTGAGTTATTTCCCAGAAGTTACTATATTTAGCTCAGGAGGCTTCTCAAATATTATACGGGGATGGATATTCAGTAAATACGCAGAGCAGACCAAAATAAGAACTCAAAAGCAAAGCAAAATTCTGACACCAGATAAGCCCCTTCAATTAGTCATTAACTTACTGTTCAATATATTTTGTACACATGTATGCATACTGTGTAATATATTCAGCAATATATGACACTTAATCAATAATAATTAAGAAAAACATTAAGACATTTTATTGTTTAAATAATTACAAAGTGAATCATAGAAGCAAAATGATAGACATTTCCAGTATCTTAGATACTTTTAAAAGAAATAAATCAATGTGCATTTTAGTAATTTTACATACTTGTAATGCTTTCCTTTGTTTTCTAAAATAAATGTTTCTTGAACATCTAAAATATGCAAAGCATTTTGCTCGTTATTATGGATACTTAAGAAAAAAATAAACATGGGAGATAAAGCATGTTCATGAATATTTCTCAATAGTTTAGGATTCAAGATCTTACTCCCAGCAACATTTCTAATTTTATTATTCTACTACGTATGTACCCCAACTATTGAAAGTTTCAAAAATGAGCCCTAGATTTTCAGAGTCCAGAGTGCTAACTGTTACACCATGGAACCCCACTGCCCTAAATTTTCAAAGAAATGTATGCCCTTTGTAAATAATATGTTCCTTCATTTATAACTGTCAAAATTCTGATCAGTCTTCAAGAGGTAACAGAACTGAGAAATTAGTGTAGCAGTTAGTGGCAATTAGAGTCTGATCTAGAGTGACAGAAATTGAGATGAAAATGAACTAATAGACTTAATGTATGCTAGTATACTGAAAAAGGTAGTATGTGGAAATTGATTATGTGTGAGTAATGAGCGAAAATAAGGTGTTTGTGATGTCCTAGGTTTCCATTCTCGGTGATCAGGAAAATGGGAATGCCATGAATACAAATAGGAATATCAAAATTAAGAGTTTGGTTTGTGGGACAAATGAAATCAATTTGGTTATTTTAAATGTAAGATTTCTATGGGACATTCTGGAATTACAAGGGTACTTCAAAAGTTCATGCAAGAATTCACATGATCTTTTAATTCTGTTTTCCCGCTAACTTCTTGAAGTACCCTTGTATCATGGAATTACATGAAAAACTGTACTGAGAACTTCAGAACTAAGCTAGAAGTAAGCTTTAAGCAGCATCCAGCTGGAAAGCAATTGCTACAATTATGAGAATACGGAGGCCCGCAAGAAGAAAACTAACAAAGAAAATAACATTGATTAACACTTTTTTTAAATTTATTTTTTTTGTGTGTGTGACCGGTAAGGGGATTGCAACCCTCTGCATGGTGTTGTCCTCACCACACTCAGCCAGTGAGCACACCAGCCATCCCTATATAGGATCTGAACCCACGGCCTTGGTGCTCCCAGCACCGCACTCTCTCGAGTAAGCCATGGGGCCAGTCCTGACTAACCCATTTTTAAAGAATAAAAAAAAGTTGAGTTAGCTACCAGCTAATACCAAAGAGAACTTTCTCATATCACAGCGATTAGAAAAAGTATCAAAAGCAGAGAGGTCAATAATGTTATATATTTTAGATGCCCAGGAATAAAAATACAGCTAATAAAAAAAAACACTATTCAGGGGGAACTGCCAACTTTAAGAAAGCAAGTCAGTAAAGGGTCAGCTGCAAAAGTAGTCATAGTGCATAAAATTGAGTGCAAAAATAGTGATCGAGTCAGAAACAACACTTTATTCCTTGGAAATTTTAAGGTGAAAGAAAGTTAACAAA
Organism: Galeopterus variegatus; assembly: GCF_000696425.1. NCBI lineage: Eukaryota > Metazoa > Chordata > Mammalia > Dermoptera > Cynocephalidae > Galeopterus > Galeopterus variegatus. Next base: position 275,555 of record NW_007727700.1, on the reverse strand, counting down.
GAGTATGATAGCTTAGGATGACTGAATGAGAAAGAAAATGCACTCCTTGGTATCTAAATCCCATTCCAAAAATTGTGTTAGATAGTGAAAACTCAGATACCAAAAGCTCAGATTCTGTTCTTATATTGGGGCGGGGCTGGGGGGGGAGTAGCACCACATTCTAGACCATACTCCAAATATCACAAAACATATTTAAACACCAAAAAACGGTCTAGAAAAAAACTGCATAATATAAACATATATAACATTAATTAATAATATAACATTTAATGAACTCATCAGTAGTTGTGTTTGAGTGTGTTATGCAAAAATTATCACACAATATTGGATATTGATTATGTCTTACTTCCATATTGTGAAACACTATTATACAAATAAAAATAAAATATCATGTTAAGGATATGTCTAGGTTGTACTCTTATCAAGGTAAATTCAACCATAATTTCTCCAGACAGCCCTATTTTTATTCAACCTGTTTCCCAGAGAGAGAGAGAGAGAGAGAGAGAGAGAGAGAGAGAGAGAGAGAGAGAGAGAGAGAGAGAGAGAGAGAGAGAGAGAGAATAACTCAGAGTTACTGATGTTAAAACAATAATAGTAGCTAATAATCTTTGATTGCTTATTTTTCACCAGGCACTCTTGTACCTCATATTTACTACTTATAACAACTCCGTGACATAAATATCATTAGCTTCATTTTAAAGATGAGGATATTGAGGCCCACTTGCCCAAAGTCCTATAGTTAATACACAGTAAAATCTGGATTTGAACTCTGGTACTCTGATATGAATGCCCTTTTACTTATCCCTTCAGAGTCCCTAACTAGTGGACGATTAGAGTCCTCTCTATTTCAAAGTCCAGTAAAGTATACAAATGCTCCCCAACTTATGATGGTTCAGCTTACAATTTTTTCAACTATACAATAATGTGAAACCATTCTGTTTTTCACTTTCAGTACAGTACACAATAAATTACGTGAGATATTAAACATCCTATAAAATAGGCTTTGTGTTAGATGATTTTTCTCAACTGTAGGTTCTGAGTACGTGTTCTGAGCACGTGTGAGGTAGACTTAACTAAGCTATGGTGTTTGGTAGAAGTATTAAATGCATTTTTTGACTTACTGTCAACTCGTGAGGGTTTATCAGAGAATAACCCCATCATAAGTCAAGGAGAATCTGTACTTTAAAAAAAAAAGATGTTTTTAAAGGATTTGCTTAAATACTGATTATAGGGAATAGAAAAAGGGCAAGAAGGCAGTGTATTCCAGAATTTTCTTAATTGATGAGGCTGTGAAGAAACCGTGTGGTCAGAGAAGCCCTCGTAATCTGTTCTGTTGTCTAATTTGGTTGTGCCAACTACCCTCAGAAGGCAGGGAGAGTGTTTGGATCCTGATAAGTCGGTTGCTGCTGTGGTGTGTACTACCCAAGTAAGAATCAAATCTCATCCGTGTCTAAAGCAAATACTGGAACAAGATGAAAGAACTTGTGCACCTATAAAGATCAGGGACATGACAATGTGACCCTAGAATAAGATATCACAAAAGAGGCCTTCTGCAGTAGGAATAATATAAATACAGCAGATCAAGTGTTTACAATAGTTCTTTGAGGGAGAGAAATGATCCTCCTGTTGGCACTACATGAAACTGATTTTAATCACTGTAATAGGGACATAGATAGATGTTTTATGAAAGGAAAATTCTATAATAGAACATTTAGGAGAAAAATCATTATTTTTTTCTCTGGGACTAGAAGGTCTCATAAAAAGAAAAATTATTACGGTGTGTGTACTGTAGGTAATTTCTATTTGATGAAAGAAAAGATGGGGGTGGGGATGAAGATGTTTTAAAGAAGAACTATAAAATTTAACCAGTTCAATTTGCAGCAAAAAAAAATTGTTTCCTGTTATAAGGTACCAAAATTCAAAGAGGATACAGTTTGGTCTAGGGAAATCACACAAAATAAATATCTAAAATTCTTGAAAATTGCATTAGTCCTACACCACAATGAAAGCAAAACATTGAGTCAGTGTGAAAATAAATATGTTTCTTATATTACTTTTCTTCTTGAAATTTGGCAAAATACAGTGACAGCACATAATTACCCCAAAGAATTCTGTGGGTTTTAAATATTTTTCTTTAAAAAAATTAAGCTTACATGTGTCAAATAAGTGTTATAGAAGAAATATAAAGAGACATGGCTATAAGTGTTATCCAAAATTTATTTTCTTACCAAGATTCAAATTTTTGAAGAAAAGCTTGTATCATTTTTCTCTAATATGTAAGCAACTTACTTGCTACCTACTAGTCTTGCCATGGTGCAAATTTACAAAGTCTTGGCTATGATAATTAATAGGACTATGTAGCCTGAATCATAGCAAGATAAATTCCTGTAATAATTTTAAAAAAAACAGTAAAAGTGAGAAAGAAAACAGAAGATAAATTAGATACAAAAAAAGATCACATTATTGGTTTAGGCACTTACTCTAAAACCCACAGCTTCTGTACGTAATCTTGTACCAGTGCATTTGAATTAGATATATATAAATTCTGACATTCTCTGGCCTTCACATTACTAATGTAGTTCACTACTTGAAATTCAAAGTCCAAAACAACCCCCAGGAGCACAATTACATCTTCAAAATGTGCTAGAATTTGGTTTTGAATGAGTTAATTTTCACAGTTAGGCTAAAATAACAGAACAAGAAAAGGTAGGTATACTGGGGGTGAAAAAATGAAGTTCATTCAGAAAGCAGTGAACTCTACTGCAGGGAAACTGAAAGGGTATGAGGTTCTGATTTAGGCTATCAGTGTACCTACCAGGGCATTTTCAACCAAATGTGTCAACTATGAATTTCAAAATGAAAGCATACTAAAGGGCTGGTTTTAAGAGTCCGATGTTAAATTTGCTTTGGATCTTGATTGGGTCAAAATCCTACAGTTCAAGTAGGTTCCAATAATCTGTTTTATTGTTTTAGGAAATAAAAATTAATTTTAAGACATAAATTTAACAATTTTTCCAAATGTTTCCAATTACACAAAACAGACTAAATTTTAAGCAGTTAACATAAATACAAGGGACCAGAAGTAAATACTGATTTATTTTAGCATCTTGGATATCCTATTTGGAAATGGGAAAGAACATAGATGTTTCTTTGACCATACTCCTGTTGGTCTACTGTGACTACATGTGTGGAATTCGCAATCGTTGGAAAAATGCAATTTATCAGTTTTAGTAAGAAACAGAAATCATCAGAAAATTAGACGTGGAGGTAAATCTCTTAGGAGACAACTAAACTAATATTCAGCAGTGTCTTTACAGTGATCTGAAGAGGAATGATGCAAACTAGATCAAAAGGAAAGACAACTATGCTGGGGAGAGGAGGTCAGTCAAATGGAGATCTGCTTTCATTCAATATTATGGATTAAGAAACGTTATATTAAACACAGTACTAGGAGTTAGCCTAGAAGAGTGCCATCCTAAACAAGCTGGAAAAATCTGGATAGCAAACTTGTTTTCTCACTAATCGCTTACTTAAGAATGAAAATAAAAATATTTTGTCTCTTTGGCAAGATTGTCATACATTTGTTTCCTCAATATTAACTTGAATGCATTTTAGTAAATATTTATAATTGATTTTGCAGTAGATTTCTGTCATGCTAGGAAAAAGATAAGATTTTTATTATTCTTACGTAAATCAGATTATTGGATGTGCGCAAGTTTGAGTCAGTGATTTAGAACTAAAAGTGGGCTGTTTACCTTATAAATGTGATTATACATCAAGAAATGTGTTAACAAGCTAGCATTTTACTGGATGTAAGTGCTGACGCTGCTGATAAATTCCTATAAGAAGTTATAAATCATAATAATTTATGTTTGAGCATTTTGTGTCAGCAGCTCTGGGTAGCTTTTTTTTTAATGGACTGGCTATTCCTGAAATATTACTACTAAATAAATAATAAAACAACTTACAAGTTTCTTTGTGTTACCTGAACTTCCTCATTAGAATGACAGTGTTTGTAAAAGCAAAAAGTCATGGGTTTTTACTCCTGCTTCTTTATTAGTCTATCAAAACACCTATTTTAAAAAATATATTTCCCATGAAGTCATTTTACATGGAAACTGTGGCATCAGCGTGGTTCTGTGATTTTGAAAATTGCTGTATAATTAAAGTATTACTAAACATACAGCTGAACTATAGAAGTAAGTAAAATGGCAGCTTCACTCATTTTTCATGATGATAATCAGAAATAGCTTTGTTTGCGATGACAGCTAAGTGTAACTTTTATAAAGGATGTGAAACAGTTCCTGGCTTCACTGGATTTAAACCTAATTAAGAAAAATTATGTATGCTATTCATTTGATATCATTAACAAAGGAAAAATAACTTTAAGCTGTAAAGATTCAATTTAGAGCACAATATTATCCAATTTAGAATACAAAACTTTAAAATGCCACTAATACTTTACATACATCTTCCTAACAAGATATAACTTACTATAAGGAGAAAAATGTGTTATGAGCCATGTCCATCGATTGTTTTATGTGTTACATAAACAATATAATGTATTTGGGTGAATGGCCTGTTTTTAGTTGCTACCATTTCGGTTATACTAAATTAAATTAAAATGTAAGAGAAAACATGCTTTTACTCATACACCATTATCTGTGTTAACATAAAAGTAGGTATAAATAATCTAAAGGAATAGCTAACAGATATCCTTTAAAATATACTGTAAAATATGACTTTTATATTTGAGAGAAAGAGGAGACCACTGGTAGATTCTATGTTTTGAGAATAGCCAGAATTTATGTTTTGTTTGTTTTGTTTGGTTTTTAATCTCACATCAGATAATATCCAACTAAGCCAGTGTACTAAAACTCTACTAAAAATTTATTCAAAATCATGTAATAGAAAAAAATCAATATGTACATAAGGAAGTTCTTGACCTGCAGAAAAAAAAATAATTAATTAATTACTGTGATATTTTAAGCTGAGTTTTTATAGTACTAAAACAAAATTTAAGAGCGAGAAAGGTACTTATCATTTTGCTAAGGACTATTTTATAGTTTTTACTCAGTAAAATTTATTTGTTTAGTGCTCCTAAGGCAAAGAGCAATTTGCAAATCTCCTGTGGGACTACAAATTCATTGAAAGGAAGACTTTGTCTCCTTTGCCTTCGAATTCCTGACCCCTATGGAAGTGCCTGGCCCAGCAGGGGACTTAATTCTCTGAGAATTAAGTTTTCGGTTGCCAGAAACCATGAAAAACTTCACACACACACACACACACACACAATTTTAATTTTTTTTTCATGTTCCTTGGTCACAAATATGGTGAAGTAATTACTGCACAAATGCTGCAGTAATTTTCATGTTCACCTCTCAATTCATCCTAACTCTACTTTCTTAGTTAACTCACTCTGCTTGTATTAGCCTTCAAGGCTCAGCTCAAAACATCGCATCCTCTGGGAATCCTTGGCTGTTTTATCTAGTGTACCTTTGATGTTACTCAAAAGATTTTTCCACTGCATACTTTCATCAGGACTTTTCTCTGACCCTATTGTACTTAACCATTTTCATGTCTCCTTCCCCCTCCTCTGAGCTATATGGGATCAGGAACATGTCTGATTAATCTTTTAACTTCAGTGCTATGCCCTATGCTAGTTACTTATTAGACATCCAAAACATGCTTGTTGAGTACCTAATTACTGAAGCAGTAAAAATATGTAAAGAATTGTGATATTACTAAGTTAGTTCATTAACTCCCAAATGATAAAGGAATGTTACTCTTGGGAAAAGATATTTGCTTGGTGTGGGGAGAAGCCATCTAGCAATTTTAGCCCACCCTCAAATCACCTTCTGTACTTAGAGATGTTACCATGGAAAATGTGTTGTATGTGTTAAAGAGATATTCATAGAAGAAAAGGAAAATGTTACATATAACTGATTTAGATATTTAGAAGAAAAAATCAGGGGAAATTCTTATTATAGTCTTACTACCAGCTTTTCCCATGAAAATTGGATTAAACTTATAGTTTTAATTTTAATTTGATATATTTGCTATGTCACACACTTTTTTTTTTTTTAAATCAGCATATCTTGAACAAACTTCCTACCTTGGAATTATCTTTATTCATTTGCTACTGTTCTTAGATATCAAAACATCATTATTTTTGTAATTCAGATTTACTTATCTTTTACCAACCTTAACTTTGGTGATGTTTTGTTTGTTTATGTTTTACTCCTTACTGAGCAAAAAGTAAAATGACTTTTATAGAATGTAGACTCCATTAGGGCAGGATTTGTGTCTATTTTAATCATTATTGCTTTGCAGTGCTACAGTTTCTGATACATAGCAGTTACTTAGTAAATATTTGCTGAATAAACTAATAAGTAGAAAACAGCAAATTCATTACCAATACTTTTCTCTATTATATCACTTATATAACCTTATTTGTGAAGGATTTCTAAGTTTTTCAGATTACATTATTTAAATTATTTGATTAAAATAAAATCAAAAAGCTGGCAGTTCTGTATCTTTTGGATAATAGACCGTACCTAATTAGTAGCACTTAACTTTACACAAACCTTAATTCAGTATTTACACCTATATCTGTTTTGAATTATAAAATGTTCAAGACATAGAAAAATCTATAACTGATGATGTAGAAAATACTCATCCACTTACTCAGTTTATTTGAAATATTTTATTCTAATACAGTTGAACTCTATGTAATCTTTTAAATCAGTTTCCCCAACACACATACACACACACTCACACACACACATCTAATTCTGAATCTGGCAATTTTCATGTCCATGCATTCTTAAAAATTTTTATATTATATAGTCATCTCTCTATTAAATATACTGTATAGTTTATGGTTGGGGTTCGCAATGTGTGATCTACAACCCAGCAGAATCAGCATCACCTGGTAACTAATTAGATATACAAATTCTCAAAGCCCCACTTGAAATATACCTAACCAAAAACTCTGGGGCTGGAGCCCAGCATCTGGTTAACTGCAATGCATGCTAAAGTTTAATGACCACTGGGTTATAGCAATGCTTTGGAGTAACATCAAAGTCTACATTCTAGCAGAAATAGCATTCATTTGTGAAACTTACTGATCCATTTCCCTCTTGCTGTAATTAAAAGAAAAACAAACTTCACAACATCTTTTTATTTTTAAATTCGACAAATTCTTTTTTTTTTTTTTTACCATTTTATTATATCTAAGTTAAACTCTCCTTAGAAAAATACTGTTTATTCTGGCTCAAATTGTAGTAAGCACTTTAAAATGTCTCCTAATTTGGTCATGCTACTCTTCATTTTCAGAATCATGATGGAAAGCACAAGTCACCTTGTAGAGCTAGGGCTGGGTCTGGTGCTCACAGACCACTGGAGCCCATTCACAAACCCTTCACATGCAGGTCTATGAGCTAGGTAACTGGCAAAAAGGTCCTTGGAGCATTGGTTGAAGAAGGAATAGTCTTTATTCAGCACACACACGTCTAGGAGCTAGGCAGTACAAAGAGAAACTCCAAAACTCAACTGCAACTGGCAAAGTCCAAAGACAAACTGAAACTGAGCAGCTGTCAGCAGAGTAAACATGTTCTATTTTTAGATGTGAGCTCTCTGCCAGCCAGCCTGCTTCATAAACTCAAGAATACACAATAGCAATAAAACCAAAAAGGTATATTGGTGCACATGTGCACTAACTCCACCCACACACAACTTGTTTACAAGAAATGTTGAGGGAGCCTGACTAAATTCCCATTTTCCCCACACACCTTTAGAATCATATCATAGTTTTCATGAACTGATGAGTGTGAGTAAAACAGAGTAGTTTAGTTAGGCCCCCTTGCCTCAGATCTGCTTGGGGGGGGAGGTGCAGCACATTGTTTGTAAATAAGTTGTGTGGGGGTGGAGTTAGTGTGCAGGTGCACCTATGTATTTTTGGCTTGTTGCTGTTCTTGTGTGTTCTTCAGAGTGTGTGAGGCAGTGACTCTGAACTGCTGGTGGGCAGAGCTCACATCTAGAAATAAAGCTTATTATTTCTTCACCCATGGCTCCAAGGACCTTTTCCTGTTACCTAACTCTTAGACGTGAATGTGTAAGGGTTTGTGAATGGGTTTGAGGGGTCTGTGAGACCTAGCCCTAGCTTGACAATGAGGATACGAACTTCTCTGAGGGACTTCTTTGACCAACTTTCGGCCTGGGGAAAAAAATTAAAGATTTTTATTTCCATTATTTTTATAGTTTTTATTATTTCTTATGCAAAGGATTGAAGCCAAGCAAGTTTCCTAGGCATGTTATCATAAACAAATTTTCTTTATAAAGAAAATAAAGGACAGAAGCTACCCAAGCCTACTTTTACTCATGCTCTTTTTTATATCCATCCTAACTAGAAGGGCAAAGGGATGGAGTTCCCTGCTTTGTGGCTTGGAAGAGTCATTTTTTATGATTCTGTCCCTCTGATACTTTGCATTCTCTCTCTTAGCAGAAAACTACAATAATAAAAAGAAATGTAAATGCCATTGTTCTCTTATAGTTCTCTTATACATCCTGCCAAACCACCCACTGAGATACATAAACCCTTGCACTCTGCATAGTGCTTTGGAAGAAAACCTACAGTAGGTTGTAGATCACCTGAATTGCAACATTTCCATTATTTTTCTGAACCTTAGTTTGAGCTTTCATGACTCAACACAGAATCATGATTAAAGAAACAAATTAGGAAAAAAAAAAAAAAAAAAAAAAAAAACACCTACTAATAGATAAATGGCTCCCTTTTGCTCTAGCTTATAAAGATGCTCATACACTCATGAAGCATTTATACTTCTGATTTCCCTGCCATCAAAATAATCACATTATGACAATTAGATCATAAAAATAGACTCTTCTGCCTGGATTTATAATTTTTTTTATGATTTGGTTTGGTTTTCTGCCTAAGTCATAGCCAGAGTGCTAATTATGAGGGATTTGTGGGTGATTGAGAAGGAAATATGGCTATTAAGGGAAACACAAAAACAAAGAACCAGTGGTGTGCTGCAGAGCACCAGTACTGGCTAACAAGAGATGTTTATTGTATTTCTAGGAATTTTTCAAGCTGGTTGCTAAATGCATTATTCAATATATATATAGGAAAGGAGGGGGGTAGCAAGAAATTGGTAAAGGTCCACAAGAAATGATTACATTGTGTAATGCTGAGTATACTAATTATCTGGATTTGAGCATCACATATTACACACAGGTATTTATATTCAATGCAGTACCCCACAGATATGTACAATCAAATACATTTGAATTAAAAAATTAAATAAATTAATTAAAATGATATAAAAATATATATAAACTTAAAATTTAATGAACTACATTTTTAAAGGTAAGAAATACTGAAACTCATCACTTCCCAATTATTTTACTACATTTTGTTATTTTCTATGCTCTTGAAGCTATGTCTATTTTATCCATGTGTCACTGTGCAACTCTTTTGAAATCTGCAATCAGTGACATTATATTGACAGCTTGAAATAGCCATGTTGGGAAAATTTACACGACAAAATTCAGCAAATGCTTTAAATCGGGACTCCCCACTATCCTTCCCTGACTGCCACCCCAACACACACACAGTCCAGAGATCCTACTGTTTTTTAAATTGTTTATTTTTAATTTTAAGCCACAAAACAAGTCTTAATACATTTAAAAATACTGAAATCATAGAAAACATGTTCTCTGATCACAATAACAGAATGAAATTTAGAAAACTCGGAAATGTGTGAAAATTAAACAACAGTCTCCTAAATAAACAACGGATAAAGAGAAATATAACAAGGAAATTGGAGAGGATTTTACGATAAAAATAAAAAGGAAACATATCAAAATTTATAGGATGCAGAGCTCATGCAGTGCTTAGAGGAAAACTTCTAATTGTAAACCCCTATATTAAAATGCCACATTTTAAAAATAAGGTATTAATCTCTTTGTAAATTTCCTCCTTCATATCCTGGATTTTTTTTTTTTTCTTGTTTCATTGTGTTGTCTAACTGCATCTTCTCCTATCTCAGTGAGTCCTTAAGATTGTTGCTCAGAATTCCTTTTCAGTCATTTCAAGGGTTTCCTGCTCTCTAGGGTCTGATACGTGAGAATTATTCTATTCCTTTGGTGTTATCATATTTTCTTGACTTTTTGTATGTCTGTTATCTCTATATTGATGTCTAGTCATCTGGTAGAATGGTTGCTTCTTCTGTAACTCTGGAGTGGGCTTTGAGGAGAAAGTCGTCCTCTTCTTTTACCAGTCTCTCCTGGTGACTCTCCTTGTGTTAGTGTAGTTGAGTGTCTGGCCAGCCACCTGCACAGTAGCTGTGGCTACTGCTGTGGCATCCACCACTTTTGTGGCAACTGTGGCTGTGGCAGTGGCTGTGGTGAGACACCCACACACAAGTGGTGTTTTCGGTGAGCTCCTGGGGATACTGCCCTTGGCTCCTGCCTTAGGACCCTGGGTATCAAAGAGCCTATTGTTTAGCATTTACCAACACAACATGGCAAAGGACCAAAGGCAAAAATGAAGTTTCTAAAAGTCTGTGATGAACTCTAAGCCCAGAGGAAGAAGTTATGCATTCTGTTGAGAATAATAAAGAAAATCCCATTAATGTCTTTCTGGCTAACTTCTGAGAGAATCTCTAAGCATTTTGATTTATTTAATAAAATAATTAAAGCATAAAAAAGCATGAAAATCTAACTCAACCTTATCTAAACATCTCTTATATACCATATAGATTTTACAAATGTTTGCTTACTATATTTAATAAAAAATAAACCGCTATATATGCAGTCGAATATCTTTTTTCTGTCCTTTATGCCCCAGAGGTAAATACTTTTCTAAACTTGGTGTTCAGAATTACCAGTTTTGTTATTTTATACTATATCAATCCCTAATTAAAAACACTGTACTGTGCTGCACAGACAAAATACCCACATATTTACTGTAATTTCTGTTTGTCCAATTTTATCTGGAATAATTTATCCATGTTGATTCATGAAGCTCTGCTCAGATATACTGAAATAACTGCTAAATTCCAGTATCTTGCTGTATGAAAATAATAAAATTTATTTGTTCAATTTCTGATTGATTGTTATTTTGCTAATTTCTAATTTTGTGTTATATCAAAAAGTGTAGTGAAATTCTTTTCTTATATCTCCTTATATACTAGTCCAATACATTCACCAAGCTATATATCTAGATAAACACACACATATGGACTCTTTGGCTTTTAGAGTTTGTGGAACTTTCCCCATGTTTGTTTAGTCAAACTACTTTCTATTTTCTTGATAATGGTTTTATACTCCACCAGCTCTGTGGAGTATTTTTTGCTTTATCACATCTATATTTTTACCTGATAGAGTTACCTTTTTAAATTTTGGAAAAAACGGTTTCTCATGTTTGCTTATTGGATTTTCCCTGATTATTAGTAAATTGATCTTTTTTTCTATGTTAACTGAGATTTCCTCTTTTGAGAATTTTCCCCATTTTTGGTGAAAATACAAAGGGTCAAATTGTCAAGTCAGACTCGTGAGTTAGTGATCTTTTCCCATGTTAAGCTTTACTGATAACTACAAGGGCACAAGTAAACACAAACCACTGTGAAGCAAGGAGTGTCCTGAGTCATCCATGACAGTGTTCCAGATCCTTCCTTTTCTCATCATCATGCTCTGTTCCAAGTTAATAGATGGGGTTCTTTAGTAAGGGGCCAATGTAAAATGTAATTTTTATATTTACTTTTTATTGTTTATATATACCATATAATTAAATTACTAGGTAATACATAAATATGTTATCTTTATTAAAAATAGCAATTATAAATATCCAGAAAAAAAACACAAAAATCCCTTAATTTTTCTTCTGCCTTCAAATGCCACTCCTATCCTCATAGGTGACCGAATAATAGTTTGGTATAAATTTTTCCATATTCTTTCACTACAAATATTTTGAGTGAATAAATTAAAAGTTTACTCAAATTTATTGTTCTTTAACACACTGAATCTATATTAACTTTTTTAATCCTAAATTAATGGTTTAGGTTCACATTCAGTTTAAGAGAGAAAAATAAAATGCCTTTGAAAAGAATGATTCCATTCTTAATGGTCATTACTTTTTTACGAACATGTCCTTCCAGATGTTTTTAGTTGAAGCTTTACTAAAATATTCACCATAAGCTGAGTGAAATAATGTTTGGTTTAACTGGGAAATTGTTCTACTTTGTTTAAGACAGACTATTTGATACTGTTCTTTTTATTAAGACTCACATTGTTAACTGGGAGCATGCTTAAATGGCCTGTTTTATATAACTAACTTTTTTAAAGGTCTCACTGAAGTTATTGTATAAAAGTTAATTCATACTAAATACATTTCTTGGCAAAAATGAAATATAAAATAAGCAGCACAAATGCATGAAGAATGAGGCAATTTTGATAAATTGACTTAACAGTTAATAGATTCATCTTGAAGTTAATTAGTTCTCCTTAAATTCTGCTTGCTCTAGTAGCTATTGTTGAGCAAAAAAAAAAATTTTGGCATCATGAATCAGACTTTCTACATTAGTTGATGATGATAAAATGACTTTTAGTCCTGAAAGATTACTTACATTACTCCACTTGTGTATATTATGCATAATATATTTTAAGAAATAAAATATGCAATGAAAACTATACTACAGAATAAATATGCTTGCAGTGAAATATACTAATAGAGAAATTTAAAGCACATTTTGTAAAAATTTGTATTACTTTACAGGGACTATAAATTAACATTATGATGTTAAAAGACCTTTCATTGTGTGCTGGGTTATGATTTTTTGAGAGTATAGCTTAAATACTTTTTATGAAAAGCCATTATTAAGTTATATTTCCAAAAGTTTGATCCAATTATAATGGTAACATTATAATCTTGATTATCGTCCCTCTAAATTCTACAGTTCAGGGAGCTTTAAGCAAGCTGTGGATTTCTAAATGAAGAATAAGTATTGATAAGGATATAAAATAGCCAAAAGACAATGGACTGTCTTTACCCCAGTCATAGTAAAAAATATCCAAAAACACTTGAATAATTTGTGTTTCAACTAATACTTGCCAGTTATTTCACATGGATATACCACGATATTATTAATTATTTTATATATAAAAATACAACTTCATAACTTTAAGTATGGCAAGTAAATCGAGGAAAACTGCTCTACCAGTAAACATGCTCGCAGACTGAAACCCAAGGCCCCTTTGAAAATCAATCATGGAAGGACATCGAATTGGAAATTACCATTGATTACATGGATTATTGCTATTGTTTTCTCAACTAAATGCATTAATGAGAGAATCCATAGGATACATCCTATGGTTTAGTGGAAAGAGCAAGGAATTTGGGGTCATAAGAACCATTTTATGTCTCAGAAGTAGTATAATTCCTGGCACATGGTATTGTTGAAGCTACTGTTCTACCTGCAAAATATTAGCTGTATTTCCATGCAATGTGGATATGTTAAAAATAATAGTGAAAAAACTTTCTAACGGCAGTTAACAAGCTTCCTGATCTTCTCATCAAGAGAAGTATTTTGTGAAGACCTGAATAAATGAGTTCTATTATGTTCATATATGGGCAGATGCAGTGTTTAAAAAAAATCAATTCTGTCCAAATTAATCTTTATATTTAACACAATCCCTATTGAAATCATAAGTGTTGCTTTTTTTCTTCTTTGTGAGTTTTAAAAGTACATGTTTCCTTCTTTGTCTTCTTTTCCAAATTTTGGCGTCTTCTCCTGAAAGTTCTTCCAGGTGAATTTTTTAAGCCAGCCATTCTCCAAGCCTTGAGTTTGGTGCCTTTTTCTAATTCACACCAAGATGTCATATAGACAAGAAGAGGCCTTGTAAAATTATGGTGGAAGAAGGTAGCCTTAACCAAGAAAAAAAAGATAAAAATCATAAGGAAAGGATTAATATATTTGACTACATCAAAATTTTAATTTTCTATATGACAAAAGACTGCATAGACAAGGTTAAAATGCAAATAGTGTTTGAGAAGAACAGAAAAAACAGTAATAAATTGCGCCTAAGTACTTATGGTTCTTTTGCTGTAAATCACATTATCTTTAAAATAGAATGTAATGGCATGGGTAAAGGATTAAAAAAGCCTTTCCCCTTCTTCATGATAAAAGAAAAAAAAAGGTTTTTTTAAGTGCTAATTTAAAGGAGAACTTTAGACAAGAAATCCAATATGCTACTTGTGTAAGACATTCTTATTCATGGTTTTAAAACATTTTTACAATTAGCATCTATACATGAAACTGATCATGATGATATATCTTTAGTCTGCCATTCTCTAAATTTAAAAGTTATGATCTGAATTTATATTTATTAAAATAAATTTTCTATGATGATATTTATTACTGCTGATATGAATATGATCTTATGAAAGTCATATTAATGAGAGGGGCATGTAGAACAAATCTGTTTGGAAAGTGGTACATCAATTTTGCTGCTTTTTCTTAAAGAAGTAAGAATAAATCTGACATATAACATCTGATTTATTCCTGATTTGGGAGTTAAGTTTTCATATCCATTCAAGTTGATTTTAGTCCAAGTTTTAAAACCTGATTACACTAAGTTCATAGACTAAATTATTTTGAAGTAGTCCATTAGGGGATCTTATAAACAGGGCTTTTGCATGCCAAACAATAATACTTATATTAGGTATTTCTACGAAAATATTGTTTTTTCTTCAGTGTAATACAGACTGCAAAGTATTGATCCATGGTTTTTATGAACTTCCTCAAATTACTCTGTTGAAGTGGACCTTAGACTGGTCTTCACTTTGAAGACCACCCCAAAAATCCATCTGGTCCAAATATGATCATCATCCTGCTAGTATGTTTCCACGGTCTAGAGCTTATACTAAATATATTCATTCACAAAGCAATTCAGTATGTTACTTTTTATTTAAGTCAAAAATAAAATATTATCAGGCCGGCCCGGTGGTGCACTGGAGAGTGCGCCACTTGGGAGCGCGGCAGCGCTCCCGCCGAGGGTTCGGATCCCATGTGGAGACCGGTTCCCGCTCACTGGCTGAGCACGGTACGGGTGCGACACCGAGGGTTGCGATCCCATTACTGGTCAGTAAAAAAGACAAAAAGGAAAAATAAAAATAAAAAATAAAATAAAATAAAATAAAATATTATTAAAGTAGTTAGAACTACATTATTATGCTTAAGTATCCCAATTTCCAACAAATACTTTGATCTCATTGCCATAATATCAATCTTCATATCATTATTTCAATGAAACAGAAGCACATGGACAGAATTTCTCTCTTTAAAATGTACTGGCTGTCTTGATGTGTAGCAAATCGGATACTTTATTAAACTAGATGGATGGATGGATAGAGCCAGGCTTTTGGTTGTGAATTTAATCTAGCTTCCTGTATAAACTTAATCTAGCTGCCTGCTGAAGATTTTCTGTGCTTTTGACTAAATCCCCTGTATTGGTCCATTCAGGTTGTTCATGACAGAATACATGGAACTGGATAATTATAAAGAAAACAAAATTTATTGCTTACAGTTTCTGAGGCTGGGAAGTCCAAAGTCCATCTGGTGGTGGCAACAGTGGCCCAGGGGTCCCACATTGCAAGATGGTGGAAGCAGAGAAAGACCAGAAAGAGAGAGACAGACAGACTCTTCTTTTAAAGCCCTCAGAACCACACCCCTGACCACCATTTATAATCCATTCACTACTACATGGTCCTACAACCTAATCACCTCTTCAAGGCTCCGCCTTTTGATTGCCATAATAGGATTTCCCACCCTCTTAACAGTCACAGTTTCTAATACATAAAAGTTTCAAATACATAAAACTTGGGAGACACAATTCAAGCTTCAGGAAGTTTTGGGGGGACATAATTCAATCCACTACATCTCCCAGCTACAATCATGTACTGTCCCAATATTTTCAGCTTTCTGAGGGAAGGTTGAATCAGAGACCAGGTCTAAGAGCAGAAATGAGCTATAGTCCTTTGAGGAAATTTAAAATGTGAAAAACATTGAATGTTCCTGGAACGGTTGAACATAGGTGGCTGTATTCTTAAAAAATCTCCTTCAGGACATAGACTTATAAAATCCAAAATGTATTCTAAATCTTTAAGTATGTGTTTTGAATAATATAAGAGAAATAAAATTCTTATTCTTGACTTTAAGTACCAAAATTCAGATTACAGTAATATAAATGATTTTTTGAAATTTTTGAGTCAGAAGTTTTGCAAGAAACTGTTTTCATCCTATCATTGTACAGATGAGAAAACTAAGGCTCAAAGGAACTAAATGATTTCGTTAATGGAAGAACCAGGTCTAGAACCCATGTCATCTAATTCCTACACCATTATGAAACTGAAATTAAAAATGAGTGCATTGGATTATTCTTTTTGTCTGACTTACACATTGTTAAATTTCAATCTGTGGTTAATTGGTAACTTGCGGATATTTAAGATTAATGGTCAAGAAATGAACATGCCTCTTTTAATAAATGTTTTAAACCTCAAAATATTATAAATGTTTGAAAACATAATGAAATCTTTAGAAGGACTTTTTTAATAAAAATAATTATATTTATACTTATACCCACTTCTACAAACACATGTTGACTTATCTTTTTAAATAATTTGAAAATAGGTAATTTATAACAACAGTAGCTGCTATTTGTAGAATATCACCCTGTATCTAAAAGTCAGTGGAACTCTTGAGGAATGTGTATTATCTCATTTAATTCTCACAACCCACCATGACAAGTATCGCTCGATTTTACCCAGGAGGAACCTGTATAAGTTAAAGAAAAAAGTCAAAAGGCATATAAATGAAAGAAAGTGTGCATACATGATATCCAGGATGAACAAATTACTGGATTTTTAGTACTGCATTATCTGAGTTCAAAATTATAAAATAAAACGTATTTCAATACAGAACATGTATAAAAGAAAATAGAGACCCCCCATTTTTTTTCCTGCCTAGCAGGAAGATATTTTTCTTGGGAAATTTTATCTATGCTAGGTTGCATAACACCATGGCCATTGTCATTAGATTAATCAATTTTTAACATCTCTATAAAAAACAAGGCTACAGTATGTCAGTGGCGAATTTAAATCATAAATTTTAACACAAAGATTAAAATTATGAATCCTTGAGTAATGGATAATTAACAGAGCCCTTTAAATTTTTTTAATTATGAAGTTTTTCAATTAAGAAAATTAAGTTTCGGAGAATGCGACATTTCATTTAATTCTTTGCTAAATGAACTATATAAGAAAACAATACTCTATGTTTCTATTTAAAGCAAAATTGTTTTTTGAATATTAGGCCCACTAACAATATCATCACCACTGCTATATTTTTAAAAATAGGAGACTTGTACTAAGACCACTGTTATCTAAAAGCCCTGGCCAAAATACCAATATGTTTTTCTTTATATGTGCTTTGCTCTGCTCAGACATGGGAATAATTAAGCTACAAAGACACTAAAGTAAAACACATGGAGGAAATCAATGAACACTGAAATTTTAGGAAGCAGGGAATAAAAGATTGTCTTCTTGACCATAGAGAGAAATTTCAACATGATCCCTGAGGACCATGAGAATTTTAAATTGCATTTTCTCTCCTGTTAGGTTCTGAATTTCTTACAAGCTCCCAAGTGATGCCAATGCGATGAACTACATCACATTTTCAGTAGCAAGAATACAGGCATCACCTGAAATAATAATTTATGCAGACCCGTTTCTGATTTAAAAGTTAATAAAGGTCTTCTACAGGAATCCAGGGAAAGAAAGAAAACTCTAAAGAAAAAAAATCAATCCCTGTAGTCTCCAAACACTGAAATAATTATTCATATATGGGGGCGTATCTTTCTAGTTATTTTTGTTTGGATATAGTTGCCTAATAGTTACTGATTTTTACATCTAACTTTGTTACTTAGCCAACCATGGACATTTTTTTTCTAAAATACCTACCTTGAGGCCTACTGAATATTCTGCCTGTTAGTATACCTTAACTTATTTGTTCAGTTTCTCTACTGTGAAATATTTAGATTTTTTTTCAGTTTCATTAATATAATAAGTGGGTAAGTAATTTTCATATCTTATAATAGATTTCACAGAAATTTAATTACTTTTTCAAAGGATATGAAAATTTAACATTAAATTGCATACATATCCATCACACCATTATTACTTTTTAAATATGCTTATCAATTTCAAAAATGAAAACTAGTATTTGTTCAGTTTATTTTATTATTAAAATATAATATTAAATGCATAATAATGTTCTGAGAACCCTAGTCCTGTCCACCAACATTTTTCCCTACTTATCTCAATAATTTGTTAGAGTTTCTTTTAATTAAAGATATATTTTTTGCAAATATTTTCCATTTTTTGTGTTTTTAATTTTATGTTTTTGCCATGCAGAAAATATTTATTTTCTCATTTTTTTTTTGCATTGTTTTATATGTAGAAAGTCATTGCAAATTCAAAGCTTATACTGTCTCTTAGATTGTCAGGGTTTACATTTTTTAAAATATGTAATTCAACTGTAATTTTTCTTGTTTGTGTGTGGTTTGGACTTAGTTTCAGTTTAATTTCCTAGGTGATGTTTCAAACACATTTTGTTTAATGAAATATGTCTGCCTTATCGATTTCGATGATTTTTAAATCATGTGTTAAAAATTTGGAAAAACAGAAGTCGTGTATGGAATTTCTAATGTTACTCACAATACACCCATAAGTTACTGAGATGATAGAACACATTTAATTATGCCTAAAATAACCAGAGGTGTACTTTTTTTTAAATTATGATTTTTCTTCATGTTGTTCATAACTTTTATAAAAACAGTCCATTCTTCCAGATGAATAGCCTTATCATATTAAGATAAAAAATATTTTCTCAGGACTACGATTAAAATATATAAATGTCACATTAGTTTTCTACTGCTGTGTAATTAATTACCACAATCTTAGCAGCTCGTAGTTTTGTAGGTCAGAAGTCTGGCACAGTGTGGTTAAGCACTCTGTTCAGGCTGAAGTCAACGTGACGGCAGGCTGTTCTCATCTGGTGCAAGGAAATTCTTTTCCAAGCTCATTTCTGTTCTTGGCAAAATTCAGTTCCTTGCAGCTGTCACATTAAAATCCTCACTTTCTTTTTGGCTGTGTACCATAATGGTGTAAATTAATCTAGGGGAAAATGGGATACTTTGACAATATTTAGACTTTCAATAAATAGCTTAAACAAAATATATTTCAATCTACTCAAAATTATATATGTATATATATCCACAATTCTTATATTTACCTTTATACATACCTTTTATGTACCTATAAGATTTACTTATTTCATGCATTTGATTAGTATATAGATTTTCTTTTAACCCATCATTTGTACAGGAAACATCAGCATTCTCTGTATTTTTTTGTTCTATTGACTGAACTCTTTGAATAATTCTTTTTGTTTTTAGTTAGCTATCTTGAGTTTTCTAATATTAACTAAAATGTCCTCAAATAATGATTTACTTCCAATACTTAAACACCGTATTAATGAAAAAAAGTCCTTTTTAACTAATTTTAATCGGAAAGTCTTTGCCATTTTCTAATTTATATGCCAATGGCTGTTGATTTCATATAGTTATCCTTAACTATATTTTAAAAAGTAAATTTCTAGTCCTATTTTACACATTTTTCTTTTGTTCTGCTTTGCTTTTTCAATCTAAATGAGCATTAAAGCTTATTTTGACTTTTGGTATCTATCAAAATGATCATATGGGTTTTCTCTTTAGAATTATTGATGTGTTCAATAATTAGTAATTGATTTTCTAACATTTTAAGTCAAGAGTTCAGGTATAATTTACATATAATAAAATGGAGACATTTTAAGAGTATAGTTTGACTCATTTTAGCAAATGAATATATTATTATACCTACTACATATTAAACCTTTATATTCAATCCCCACTCTGTTATTTCCAGCACCAGGAAACCACTGGTTTACTTTAAAATATTACATAAATGGAATCACACTGCACATAGTCTCTTGTGAATGTCTTCTCTTTCAGTAT
>NW_007727700.1:252079-253843 GCF_000696425.1 Galeopterus variegatus | reverse complement strand
AAATAATAATTGAGGCCCATAAAATTAGGTAGAATAGGAACAAGTCTGGTGGTACAAGAGCTTCAATTTTAAATGACTTATGAGGTACAATATTAGAATCTTTGATTATGTAAAATGCAAACGGGACATTTGAAGACTTAAGTTCAAGTAAACTGTGCTATCAGTCACCAATATAGAAAAATGCTTCCATTTATCCTGTTGTATAAGCCATGGCATACTTGATAATATCTCCAAACTAGTATTCATTTCAGGCTATGGTATGCAGCCCAAAGCCAGATAAGGAAATCTTTTGTGACTCTCTCACTTCCCACTCCCAAAGGATATTTGCTAAGGTGATGATGATTTGAACTTAATAGCTTTATATTGAGTTTATCTAAAAGCATTAAACCCTGATTTTGCTTTCCTTGCTTCTCAGCAGTCTTCAGTAATGTAGAATATAGGATGGGCTGTTGCCCAGACATGTGGTAGTCATGGCCGATTTAAAATCTTTATAGAATCCGATGGTATGTAATTAGATAAAAGCTTCCCCCAGACCTCAAAAGACCATTTTAGTAAAATGGTGCAGTATTGATGTCAGCAGATTTACTATGCAACTGAAGAGAACAAATTACTTCCATAAACTCACTCCCCAATTAAGTGAGTAATCAGATTTGTGATATAGGTGATGGAAGAATCACTTTCAATCTGATCTAAAGAAACTCTGCTCTAAAACAAATTAAGAGAAGGGAAAATAAAATAAGGTTTGATTATCATTTATTCAGTAAAGTTGGTGTATAATTAGTGATGTACCTAAAATTTCNCTCATTTTAGCAAATGAATATATTATTATACCTACTACATATTAAACCTTTATATTCAATCCCCACTCTGTTATTTCCAGCACCAGGAAACCACTGGTTTACTTTAAAATATTACATAAATGGAATCACACTGCACATAGTCTCTTGTGAATGTCTTCTCTTTCAGTATAATGCTAACGAGATTCATCTGTGTTGTTGCACGCATCAGTAGTTTACTCTTTTTCAATATGCATTATTCCCCAATCTGTTTATTAACTTTCCTTTTGATAAACATGTGGGTCATTTCTAGTCGTTGCCTATTTTGTGTAAAGTTGCTATGCACTTTCTTGTTTTGTGAAATCACACAGTCATAGAGTAGGTGCATGTAAACTTCATCTGAAATGAATAAATCTTTCAAAAGTAATTGTACCAATTTATACTCCCATAATCACTGTATAGAAGTTTCCAGTTGCTCCACATCCTAGCTAACACTTGGGATTGTTAGTCATTTTGATTTTAGACATTCCAATGGGCATAGAATCTTAGTTCAGGTTGTCATGTAGGTACGTTAGAGGAGTATCCAACTCAGACTTGATGAGGTCAAGAATTTCTAGGGAAATGAATATCTAAGTAAAATCCTCAAACTGAAATAAAACAGTCTACCAAAGTGTAGTTTTTACTTAACCATAGTTACTAACTCTTCAGATGTTTTGTTAAATTTGTTTTGCTAGCATTTTGGTTAGAAGTTTGTGTACTGAGTTTTGGATTGCATTTCTGTTTGTATGTGTTGATGAGTGAGTCTGTGTGTGTTTGCATGTGCATCTAGACCTCAAAAATTTATTTAATAACTTTTAATACTTTTTTCCAGAAACATTTTGCCTTATTACTACATGCTTATAGAACTTAGATTAAAGGTGATTTTTTAAATAATAATTGAGGCCCATAAAATTAGGTAGAATAGGAACAAGTCTGGTGGTACAAGAGC
>NW_007727700.1:245820-250446 GCF_000696425.1 Galeopterus variegatus | reverse complement strand
AGGTTTGATTATCATTTATTCAGTAAAGTTGGTGTATAATTAGTGATGTACCTAAAATTTCACCTAGGCATATTCTACATGTGGCTGTTTAGAATCATAAAAGTGTTTCAATAAAGGACATAACAATTTTTTCTTTCTTCATTTGGGCATTTACCCTGGAGAAACCACCTGTAGGGAAGACATCTCCGTAATACATGTTTCCTACTGATGGAGCTTCAGGAGACTCATTGTCAATCCTGACATTAAACTGTTTTTATCAAATTAATTTCATTTAATGGAAGTTTTGAATACATAAAGTTCAGAAGGCAATTAAAATAATAGATAGTTTCAAAGATAGTTTCAGCTATCTATGGGATGTATAAATGTGTATACATAAGGATGCATATGCATGAGTGTGTATAAGATATATGTAAAGACTAACATATGTATAGATCAATATGTTAAGCAATCTAGCACAATGATATCAGAAAATTTCATCAGAATCTGGTGAAATAAATAATAAATTTATTACAATTGCAAGGATCTCAGAAGCTGCTTCTTTAACATTTTACCAAGTAACCCTGTCCAGTTCATCCTTGCCTCTAACAAAACTGTTCTGCTGAAAAATCAAATAAGAAATGGGATTGGTACCTTCAATATGGTGAATTGCAGGTTAGATTAGAGCCCAGAAGGCTTAGTGTGGCTTTCCAGGACACTCAGAATTGGACAGGAATCGACTATTCACCTCCATTTCCCAGATTTATTTTGTCATACCTTGAACTCAAAATGTAAAATCCAACAACTTATTATGGACTAAAATTTTACTTGTCAACTTGATTTCTTGTACTATTGATTTTTTTCTAAAATATAAACAATTGTGAATTAGCTTTGATAGCAATGTGAGCAAACAGTAAATGAACTTAGACATTAATTCTGAGAGCGTGGAGTTGTCAGGATGTTTTCACAGAAGAAAAACACTAAAAATAGTATGTGAAAGATGAGTAACTTTTTGCCAGGAGCAAAAAAAGAAAAAGAAAAAAAAGAAGAGTTGAAAAGAATTTTACAAAATAGAATATAATGAAGAATAAATAAGGATAATTGAATTGGAAGTTAAGTAAGTGCTAGAGATAGAAGTTTTTGGGTTTGGGGTTTTTTCTTGGTTTTGGTTTTTTGGGCGTTTTTTTGGTGTACAATGAGCAAATCGTGGTTACAATGAGAAAATTATTTAAAATTTTTCAAGAAATGACTAGACACAGGGAAGATAATATTCACCTAAAGGATTATTAATGTTTATAGATGGAAAGAAAAGACAGTGGAGGATTAGAGACCTTATAAGCAGTGGATCAAAATAGGGGAGCATTTGTATGGAAATAGCATGTGTGTCACTTAAAGAGATAGCATTGGAAAAAAGAACAAATTTTGTTCCTCCTAGGTAGGAAGCAAAAAGGAGATAAAGAAAAAAAAAGTAAAAGAATTGGGAAAGAGAAAACTGCAGGTTTAATCTTTACCACATTAAATCAAAATTACTGTTTATATATTTCTCCTTCCAGAAATGAAATTTGTAACAGATAAATTCTGGCTTGATATCCTTCTCTGTCTAGCACCTGGAATGTGGCAGGTCCCTTCATATATGTTTATGTGATGGATAAGTGAAGGTAAAATAATTCTTGTCATATGATTTCACTATTCTTGAAGATGGAGGAAATCGGCTCCTCTGGGAATAGGGGAATTGGCAGTTAGTTGAAAGTCCATCTGGAACACCTGTTGAAAGGAGCATAATAATGACTAAGAAAAAAAGTGCTAAATGGCCAGAATAAATTAACTTGAAGTGGATGCAGTCAGCAAGGTTTTGAAAAAAAAAAATTATCAACAACTTCAATTTGGAGGGCAGATGTAGAAGAACCAGAGAGTGGAGACAAAAGACTTGCCAGTGCAGTCCAGTCACAGTGGTGAGGCCTGAGGATCTGTGCCCTGGGAGCATGGGTGGCAGATTGCAAGGGAGGGAAGTTAAGTCAGAATTAGGCTTCAGATTTAGAGAACAGATGAATGGTAGTTAGGATTAAGAGGAAAAAGAGTAGGCTTGGTAGGGTTATGGCAGTGGGAGAGATGAAACATGGTAAAAAGAACTACTCTTTTTGCATGTCTTCATTTCCAAGAAATGCCAGCATTTAAAATTGCAGAGAAAGATGAAATAGAGATGTGATGATTTCATCAAGGGTACAATGATATTGGTGAGTAACAAATGAAATCAAGAGATCTTGCTTTTATAGGAGTTGAGGACTCTGTGCCAGAGTGTTAGAAGGTTCATCTGCTTGGATGGTGTAGTTAGTAACAGGATTGGAGTGGAGAGAAAAATTGTGAAGCAAGAGCTCAAGAAATGAGAATGTCAGGAGGCTGCATGTCGAGGGCTGTCAGGGTGGAGAGAATATGGTATCATACAGATTATTTCAAAAAGGGGGATGGTGAAAGAAAAGCTGCCTGAAAATGATGGCCATAAGTCAATAATCTTTGACAATTCCTCCTTACCTACCTGACTTACCTTAACTTCATCAGAAAGGTAGTGAGAATTTTACCTCTCAGAGAAAACTCACTTTCAGTTACAGATGAGATGTGGAAGAAATTCTTGCACAATTTGTGGCCAAGAAAAGGAGTGTTAGTACCTACATTTTCTAATTGGTTACATAATAATACACATTCCCTAAAAAATATTCACATTGATAATGAGCGAAGTAACAAAAACACATAATGTTGACACTGGATATAAATGAATATATTCCCTAAAAGATTCACACTATAGGTGATGAACCAAAACTGTCCACGTAAAAGTTGTCATAGTTGTAAAAACTAGAAATGTTTCTTTTCCAACACTTATTGAAATCACAGTACTTTGGGGCCTGGCATATTTACCAAATAAAGACAGGATACTGACCTGCATACACGCAAACATGCAGGCATATGTTGAAATTTTCATTCCAGTTGTCTACAAAAGAGAACAGATGATACAATATGTGATACCTATTTCACTTCTAAATGGTCACAGAGGATTGAGGAAGTGTTCAAATGTGACAAACACTTTTAGCTGTCTCTGAGTATCCATACTCCCCTTCTCTCATAATAAGAGAAATTTTTGCTCTACACACAGATACTGTGGGTAAAGAATGCATTTCAAACCTTTTCTGCATCTAGGCATAGCCATGTGACCAACTCTTAGACGTACCAGCCTGTGAATAAAAGTTATGCCTCCACCTTCCAGGAGCTGCCCTGGGAGGAAAAGGTGTGCCATTCCCGTCACCTCTTCCTCTTCTCTCTTGTTCATATTGCACCCTGAGGGGAAGTGCAGCATCCTAGGAAGTAGTAGAATACCAGATAGAGGATTAGAGGAAACCTGGCCTCCTTTTGACTTTGCAGAGTAGAGCTGTCTTAGCTGCTTGGAATTTTACACGAGAGAAAAAATTAACTTCTATTTGGGAAGCTTCTTTGACCTTACTGACATTTGGTGAACTTCTCTGACTCTACTCTGATCCTTCTCATATTCAAATTCATATCCTCACTAATACAGAAAGGAAGATAGCATGGTGAGGTATAACCTCTATAGCTTCACCCTAACCTATCTATATTAGAGTAATTGCAAAGTAAATAGTTGGTTGAGTCTTTTCACAGCAAGCCACAGAGGAAATAATGGAAAGTGTTTTTGAATTGTTGTGCAGGAGGGAATCACATTACTTACTAACACATTTCCTGCTTTTCAAGTAATTAAAAAATACTTGTATAATTTGACCCAACAGTGCACTTGAGGAGAGATTTAAATAATTACTGTACTCCATAAATATGTACGAGCAAATGTTAAAATATCTTAAATTTAAAAATAAATAAATAAATAATCACGATTCAAAATTTACTATTTTCGTCTTCCTTTAACATCTTATAATGGAACTCTAGTAGTTCGTAAAATGGCTAAATGTGGGTGAAATGATACAAACGATGATCTATTCCTAACTAGATAACTGATGACTGTAATATGACTGATATGTATCAGCATAGCCATTTCAAGCATGTTGTTTATGTTGAAGAAAATCACCAAGTACAGACCCTAACCATCCGTGGACCCTTAAATATTACTGAAAAAATAAATAAATACATTTACAATTAACAGTATTTTGTAACAAATGAAGGAAAAAATTGTGTTTAATGAGACCGCTAAGTGGAAGTCTACATGAAAATACATGTGACCCTGACACTTGAGATATCTGTTATGGTAAAGAGAATGTAATCAATCAGAATCTGAAGTGACTGTATTCGTGTTTCTTTTTTAAGTTTGTAAAGCGAACTCTAGTAAAAATCTGAATTTCAGAGCCATATGTCTAAAGTTGAAGTTTTGGATACTAAGGGTTATAATGACATGATAAAGCTTCAATCAGTTTGATTTTTAACCACGAGTGTAAAAATTTAACATTATAGATACATATTGGAATAAATTATTTATCTCCAGAGGGATTATACTGAAAACAGTTTTCATATAATATGAAATGATTTCTTATTTTTCTCAAAGTACTGTTGGCTCTCAGTTTCCATGGTTTCTGCATCCATGGATTCAACCAAGTGCAGTTCAAAAATATTCATAAAAAACAATGCATCTGTACTGAATAT
>NW_007727700.1:244102-245268 GCF_000696425.1 Galeopterus variegatus | reverse complement strand
AATGATTTCTTATTTTTCTCAAAGTACTGTTGGCTCTCAGTTTCCATGGTTTCTGCATCCATGGATTCAACCAAGTGCAGTTCAAAAATATTCATAAAAAACAATGCATCTGTACTGAATATGTACAGACTTTTTTCCTGTCATTATTCCACAAACAATACAGTATAACAACTATTTATACAGCATTCACATTGATTAGGCATTATAAATAATCTAGAGGTGATTTAAAGTATATGGGAGGATGTACATAGGTTGAATGCAAATACTATACCATTTTATACCAGAGACATGAGCATTTTGGTATCTGGGGGAGGTCCTGGAAAAAATTTCCCATGAATATGGAGGGATGACTATATATTTAAAAACGTATTTGTTATCTTTTAAACTAATGTTTAAAGTTAAAAATGCATGTTTGTTATATATTGCTGTGAATACAAAGTACCTCAAAGCTTAGTGGCTTGAAAGAGCTATGTCTTTATTTGCTCATGCTTCCACAGATCAGGGACATGGGAAATAATCTGCTGGGCAATCTGTGCCATGTGTCATTAGCATCACTCACTCCCTTTACTATACTGGAAAGTACAAGAAGTTCACTCACACACCTGCACCCATGTATTCCTTCATGTATTCTCTTTCTCTCCGTCTGGAAAGATTGTTCCTCACAGGATGGTGGCCAGTTGGATTTCTCACATGGAAGCTGGCTTCCAAGAGGGAGCATATCAAAATAAAGGTGACCAAAAACAACTGCAAGTCTCCTTAGGCCTAGGTGTACCTTGGGGGAAACACATTGTCACTTCTGCTGCATTCTACTAGTCAAAGTCAGTCACAGGCCTGCCCACATTCAAGGGGAAGAGAAATAGACCCCTCTTCTTGATGAAGAGGGACAAATAATTTGTAGCCATCTTTAATCAATTGTGATGTATAAGCCAGATTTCAGATATGAAGGTAGAAATATGAAGAAGCTGCACATATTTATAAATTAGAAAATGGACAAGAAAAAGAACTTTCAGTACAAAATGTTCATCTCAATCCCTAGGCTGCTTTAAAAAAATTCCTTAAATAATATAAGAATTTCAAAAAGCTGCCAGAAGAATTTCAAGAGAATGCTATAAATATATGGTTTAAATAGTGTGTTTCTACCAAAATGTCTTAAAAAGTGGCAATAG
>NW_007727700.1:233822-243882 GCF_000696425.1 Galeopterus variegatus | reverse complement strand
GCTATAAATATATGGTTTAAATAGTGTGTTTCTACCAAAATGTCTTAAAAAGTGGCAATAGTTAGGAAATTTATTGAACTGAGAAAAAGAAAAGCCTTAAAATAGATTTCCCAGATTCTTCATTCATGCAATTATTTCTTCATTTATTCACTCACCCAACAAATATTCATGTCCCATCATGAGCCCAGGGATTTTTTTAGGCAAAGAGGCTGTAACAATGAAGAGACAACAACTGTTTTCTTTCCCTTGTGATGCTTACAACTTAATGTTACTAGTTATTCTAACTCTAATGATCATTCTGCTGGAGTTTTGATAATGCAGAACAATGGTCTTTGTATAATCTCCAAATGAGGAATTTTATGTGAAAAAGATTAATATAATATAAAACAATAAAATACAAATTAATGGATGCATTCAGTTATTCACTCAAATAAGCATAATTTGAGGTTTTGCTATATCCCCAGGTCCTCCTAACTCTTTAGGCCAATGGGTAAACCGTGTTTTATAATGGATGCATTCAGTTATTCACTCAAATAAGCATAATTTGAGGTTTTGCTATATCCCCAGTTCCTCCTAACTCTTTAGGCCAATGGGTAAACCGTGTTTTAACAAAAACAGATGCCTTCCAGCCCACAGGATAGTCACAGCTGCTCTGGAGCTGCACACGGGAACATCTTCTCGTTGTGTATCACCCATCCCCAGTTCCAAGAAAACATGAGCCTCTTAAAACAAAGTTGAAAATCTAGTGGCTTGCAAGTCAGCTGGCAGTGTTTCTGCATTTTTAAGCAGACTTGGATATTGGGGGGAGCTTAGTGTTCACTCTGTAACTGACCTCTCTGAGCCAAGTTCAGCGTAGTGTGAGTTATCAAATCTGACAGCCTTTTGGCAAGTCTTTGAAGGCTCTCGGGCCAGACTCCCTTCCAAGCTCAGCTGTGATCAATTAGGATAAATAATAGTTCTTGCAATAGCTAGTCCCTACCACGATTTTTCAAAGTATTTAGTGTACAATAATGTAATTTATGGCTTACCTGTACCACACTATCTTTTCAAAAAGTAAGATCAAATTGAAAGGTTAAAATGCCCTGAGAGCTGCGGGGGGAGGGGGGAGTATTTAACCGAGAGGCCAACATTTTGAAGATTTCTTATTCCTTATATTTACCTAAGACATAATTAAACATATGTTCAAAAATATAATATTTTCCCAAAAACTTGAAATGCCACCCCAAAAGCAATAATTTGAAAGTTTAGTTAAAACATACCACACACATACACACAATCACAGTCTTTGGAATGCCCTCAGCAACCAAAGGGATCTACTACTACATAATGCAGATTTTCATTTCTAGGACAAAAATTAAACTCAAGCACAGGTTGCTGGTGGATAACAAATTGAAGGTACTAGATGGAATCTAGCAGTACAATAGGAAGTAGCAATTTTCCTACAGCAAGAATAAGGCCGCATTTAATAATGCTAATTTTCTGGCTTCATGTGAACCAAGTTTTGCTTTTATTGTGTGTTTCTCTTCATGTGGCTTGACAGTAGGGTACTGCAACTATTTCATGGCTCAAGTTCAAAACTTGGTGGTTTTCATTTTTGACTTCAGTTCATTAGTTGCAACTAGAATCATGAAACTATCATGGCACCTCTTTAAAGATTTTGTTAGTTTGACATTGTTTAGTCACAAAATGTAAGTGCTTGTTTTAAACAGTTGTGAGTTTTCATTTTTGACTTCAGTTCATTAGTTGCAACTAGAATCATGAAACTATCATGGCACCTCTCTAAAGATTTTGTTAGTTTGACATTGTTTAGTCACAAAATGTAAGTGCTTGTTTTAAACAGTTGTGAGCTAAAATGTTACCCTATATTTATTATATAAGTGTGTTTTCTGTTTCACTTGGTGTCTTCGTCCTTTTTGTCCTCACACCTTTACATTTTTAACAAAATTTATTGTTGATATAAATGTCTGGGTTTTTGTTTCTTTTCTCAATCACATAAAAGAGGTATTTGAAGTTTTTTTATATACAAACTTTTGCATGAGTGACAAGAATTAATTTCTTCTCCAGGTAGATTTTATCCATTATATTAATGCCTTTGTTGACTTGAATGATAGTCAAAAATGTATGAGGACAATGGAGAAAACAATTTCATAGTGTTTACAAGCATCCAAACAGCCCCTGAATGCAATTGGTTGTTGGCTTCTGAAGTCTACTAGAGTATTCAGTAACATCCCTGCTCATTGCCAAGGACACAGTGATGCTTAGACATGCTCTCTGCTCTTCCAAAGCTAAATGATAAGCCTAGATAAGTTATGTGTTCTTTGCAGCTCAACCTTTAAATTTAAGGAGTTATTGAAGCTTGGTAAGAACTACCAATAGATACTATTTTGATGAGCATCTAATATACAGTATATTTTGTAGAACATACTTTAAATTAAGCACAATATATGGTTTGATTAGGTAATGTGTAGAGTATTTTATTGTATTTCAGTGTAAAGAATCTGAATATGGTGTGTGTGTGTGCACTCATGTTCATAGTCTCTGATATAAGAATCTTTGAAGAGCATAGTATCACGTTATATGTTCAAATTATTTTGCAGATTACTTTTTCCTTTAAAGACTTCTAATAGAAATGTTAGTGAGAAATATATATCAAAATTGGGGTAACACAAAAATAAATGAAAAAGCTTATATTGCACTCTGATTAGTTTAATAGATATTTATAGAGCCTTAAAATATACTTGCACTTTTTGAAATACAGAAGACTTTGTATTTCAATACAATAGACACAAAAGATCTAAGGTTTAGTCTTTAGTCATAAGAGGATTAAGAATCTTAATGGAAATCTCTCAATGGAAAAATAACGAAGTCACTGTACAAGAGGGTTAGCAATCTGAAGTGAGTTGTCCTGATGGTTGCCAGAGCAAGAAGGGAGAGCTGATTATGGACTGACATGTTCAGGGAAGACTTTGTTGGGAGTTATATCTCCTCTTGGCCAATGGCTGATTTAAATATGTCTAGAGTATGAAAGAGAAAACATAATAAATAGAAGGCTGAGAATTCAAACAGTGTGAGCAAGGACTAACAGATGGAGGAGAAGGTCCCAGGATATCTAATTTGCAATGGGAATAATAGTCTTTAAATAATCAAGAAATGACTATCATTACATTTTGTAGCAAATTTTACTCCTGTGAATATATTCATCAATTATGTTAGCTGTTTATCTATGAAATTTTTTTATGTTTATTTCAATAGAAATCAGTAATACATTTATGGAGAGTTTGATAACTCACTGTGTTTCTTTTGCACAGATTTACTAAAGGCAAACACCTGAAGAACCCCTCTGCAGTGCAAAGCTAGGTCCAGAGTTTTGCTTTAGAAGTGCTTGTTTGTCATTTTTTGTCAGCATTTTTGTTTTACTTTTTGTAAACATACCATTATTTTAAAATTTGGTATATTTTTCTTATTCGTGCTGTTATTCATGTTAACTCCTTTGAACATTTTTTGAATTTATTCTTTCAGTTTTTCCTTTATTTTATTTGGGGCTTAGTGTTTATCTTTCATACCTACATTGGTCTTTGTATATAAATGCAAGTAATTTGATAGTTGTTTCAAATATTTGTTCTAGTGTTTTTACATTATAGTTTTACTATTTTATCCTAATATATAAAATTTTAAATTAATACAAGTGTAAATCTACGATGTTACATCTTCTGTAATTCCCTTTAAAATACTTCAGTAAAACCAGTGGGGATGTTCATCAGTAGAAAAGTTAAGTTGAAGGATGTTATCTGGAATCCACATTACAGAAATAGCTAAGAAAAGCACTTAAGATATTACTACCTAGACAGCCATCATCAGTGCTGGGACCTCTGGAGCCCAGGGCATCCCCTACCAACAGCTGTCAGGAAGGCAGGAACCTTAAAAAGATGAGTTTAGTCCTGGCCAACAACCAGCAGAAGCATGGGGTGCCATCACATGGGCAGCCCACCACTGCCACAGGTGGTCTATCAAAGCTATCACCATGGCCACCACCCCTGCAAGGGTGGCCTGCCACCACAGCAGCAGCCACCACCACTACAGACTTGACTGAATTGACAAAAGGAGTGTCACCAACAGAGCCTGGGAAAATATGTGAGTAAGTGCAGACCCCGGAAGAATTACACTGCCCCCCACAGTAGTACACTGGGGAGTGGGAGATAGATGCACAGCACATGTCACTGGCTTGATCTGGAGAGAGACACATGCAGAGCAGATGGAGAGGGCAGAAACCCCAAATCACCAAATGGAGTAAGGAAGAAAATTCCCAGCCATCATCAAACTATTTCTGAACTGGGGGAAGCAAGGACCGATAAGGAGCCTCTGCCTGTAAGAAAGAGGAATGTGAAACCCCATCTGAGATCATCCATTCAAACTGAGGGGCTCCAGTATACTCTAGTGCACCCATCAGAGTCACAGGGTACTAGCTGAGAGGCCAACAAGCCCACCCAGGATAATCCACCCCAGACAAATAGTGACAGGGCACCCAGGCACTTCTCCCAAGAACCCAAGAGCTTGCCCAAATCCTTGAGGACCCAACATGGTGTCACTAACATCAGCAATGAATCACTAAGTGCCCTAGTGCTTAGGCATGACAGCACTCACATGCAACTCCAACGTGAATATGGCCAAAGTACCCACATGGAGACTACACTACTGCATCTACTGGGACCAATAATAAAACATCCCACAGTTTGATTGATATAAAACACATCTACAGGAAGAAATCTCTCTCCTCAAAGCCCATGTCAGAAAAAATAGAAGAAAACTGCTCTACCAAATAACCAGACATCAAAATAGAGATATTATAAATACAAAAAAAATACAATAATTCTCAAATATCAGACCCCATACCCTTGAACTGACTGAAAAGGAATTCAGAGTAACAATCGTAAGGAAACTTGATGAAATACAAGAAGACTCAGCTAGATGACACACTGAAATAAGAAAATCTGTCTAGGATATGAAAGAGGAAATTTACAAAGAGATTAATGCCTTAAAAAGAATTTAGCAGAACTCCTGAAACTGAAGGATTTACTCAACAAAGTAAAAACATAACCAAGAGCTTAAGCAGCAGGCTGGAGCAAGCAGAAGAAAAAAACTTCTGATCTTGAAGAAAGTCTTTCTGAAATAACCCAGGGAGACAAAAATTTAATAAGTAAAAAAGAATTTTAAAAACTGACCTAAATCTAAGAGAGCTAGAAGACAGCCTTAAGTGAACAAACATCTGAATCATGGGTGTTGTGAGAGGGGAAAAGAAAGGAAAATGCATTGAAAACATATTCTATGAAATAATAGTGGAAAACTTCCCAGGTATAGGTAGAGACATGGACTAGAGATCCAGGAGGCTCAAAAATCCCCCAAAAGATTTAATTCAAAGAGGTCTTTTCGAAAGGCAAAACTCAAAGACAAAAAGAGAATCCTAAAAACAGCAAGGGAAAAGTGTCAATTCACCTATAAGCAAGTCCCCATCAGAATAACTGCAGACTTCTCAACAGAAACTCTTGAGGATAGAAGACAATATGGTGATATATTCAAAATATTAAAAGAAAAATCTGCCAGCCAATAATACTAAACCCAGCAAGACTATCCTTCAGAAAAGAAGGAGAAATAGTGTACTTCCCAGACAACAAAAGCTGCAGGAGTTCACCACAAGGCCAGACTTGCAAGAAATCCTCTAGGGAATACTGCATGTGGAAACCAACAACCAACATTGCCATGAATACACAAGAAAGAACAATATCCACTGGTAGAACAAAAATGCAAATGAGAAAGAGAAAGAAACTATATCTTACCACCTCAAAAAAACAATAAACACCAAAGAAAAACAAAGGGGAAGAAAGGAACAAATGATATTTTAAAAGTCCACACAAAACTCAATAAAGTGCCAAAAGTAAGATCATACCTTCCAATAACAACCCTAAATGTATATGGATTAAATTCTACACTCAAAAGACACAGACTGATAGATTAGACAAAAAAACTAAGACACAATTACATACTGTCTTTAAGAGACTAACCTCAAATGTAAGTAAGATCATACCTTCCAATAACAACCCTAAATGTATATGGATTAAATTCTACACTCAAAAAACACAGACTGATAGATTAGACAAAAAAACTAAGACACAATTACATACTGTCTTTAAGAGACTAACCTCAAATGTAAAGAGATGCACAGACTAATAGTGAAACTCAATAAAGTGCCAAAAGTAAGATCATACCTTCCAATAACAACCCTAAATGTATATGGATTAAATTCTACACTCAAAAAACACAGACTGATAGATTAGACAAAAAAACTAAGACACAATTACATACTGTCTTTAAGAGACTAACCTCAAATGTAAAGGGATGGGAAAAGATATACCATGAAAATGGAAACCAAAACAAGCAGGAGTAGCTATTCTTACATCAGATAAGACAGACTTTAAACCAAAAACCATAAAAAGAGACAAAGAAGGTCATCATGTAATGATAAAAGGATGTATCAAATCAAGAAGACATAATAATCATCAATACACATGTACCCAACACTGGAGCACCCAGATATATAAATCAAACACTGTTAGACCTAAAGAAAGACCCTAATACAATAATAGTTGGTGAACTGAACACCCTTCACTCAGCATTGGATGATCATGTGGGCAACAAATTCAACAGAGAAATACAGCTTTAAATTACATTTCATACCAACTAAACTTGGCAGTTGCCTACAGAATATTTCATCCAACAACGACAAAATATACATTCTTCTCATTAGCTCATGAAACATTCTCCAGGAAAGACCACATGTTAGGTCACAAATCAAGTCTCAACACGTTTTTTAAAACTGAAATCATTTAAAATATCCTTTTAGGTCACAATGGATTAAAACTAGAAATCAATAACAAGTGAAACTTTGGAAAGTATACAAATTCATGGAAATTAACCAACATGCTCCTGAACAACGTATGGGTCTAAGAAGAAATTAAACAAAAAGTCAAAAAATTTATTGAAATTAACAAAAATAAAGACACATCATACCGAAACCTTAGGGATACTGCAAATGCATTACTAAGATGGAAATTTATTGCAGTCAACACTTACATTACAAGAATGGAAAGATTTCAAATTAAAAAACCTAATGCTACCCCTCAAAGAACAAGAAAAACAAGAACAATCCAATACCAAAATTAGTAGACAGACAGAAAGAATTAATATCAGAGCAGAACTATGAAATAGAGACACACAAAAAAATGATATGAATGATCAATAAAACAAAAAGTTGTGGGGTTTTTTAGAAGATAAACATAATAGACAAACCAGTAACTAGGCTAACTAAAAAAAGAAGAGAGAAGACCCAAATAACAAAATCAGAAATGAATAAGGAGACATTACAACTGATACCACAGAAATACAAAGAATCATTAGAGACCATTATAAGCAACTATATGCCAACAAATTTGAAAACCTGGAGGAATGAATAGATAGATTTCTGGACACATACAAACTACCACGACTGAACCAAGAATGAATAGAAAAACTGATCAAACCAAAAACAAACAATGAAATTGAAGCTGTAATCAGCAGTCTCTCAACAAAGAAAAGTCCAGGAATGGATGCCTTTACTGCTGAATTTTAGCAAACATTTAAAGAAAAATTGGTACCCATTCTCTTCAAGCTATTCCAAAAAATTGAAACAGAAACCATTCTCTCAAACTGATGTTACAAGTCTAACATCACCCTGATATCAAAATCAAAGATACACCAAAAGAAGAAAACTGCAAGCCAGTATATTTTGATAAATATAGATTTGAAAATTCTCAACAAAATATTAGCAAACAGAATACAGGAAAACTTCAAAAAAATTATAAACCATGATCAAGTGGGATTCATTGAAGAGATGTAAGGATGGTTCAAGATATGCAAATCAATAAATGTGATACACCACATCAACAAAATCAAGGACAAAAATCACATGATTGTCTCAATAGACAATGGAAAAAGCATTTGGCAAAATTCAATATCCCTGCACAATAAATACAGCAGATTAGGTACAGAACTAAAGTATCTCAACACAAAAGCTATTTATGATTAACCCACTTCCAATATCATCCTGAAAAGCTTTCAGCTTTCCCTTAAGAACAGGAACAAGGCAAGGATGCCCACTCTCGCCACTCCTATTTAATATGGCATTGGAAAAACTAGCCAGAGCAATCAGGCAAGAGAAAGAAATAAGGGGGATTCAGATTGGAAAAGATGAAGTCAAACTGTCCCTGTTTTCAGATCACATGATCCTACCTATAGAAAAACCTAGACTCTACAAAGGAACTCTTAGAGGTGATAAATGATTTCAGTAAAGTTGCAGGATACAAAATGAACATGCAAAAATCAGTTATGTTTTATACTCCAACAACAAACTAGCAGAAAAAAATGTATCAAGAAATCAATGTGTGGGGAAAGGAGGTATATGGTAACTATCTCTACTTTCTGCTCAATTGTGCTGTAAACCTAAAGCTGCTCTGAAAAATAAAGTCTATTTAAAAGGAAAAAATACCATATCAACGTTTTCTGATCCAGGATACTGATCTTTTCTGCAGAGAGTCATAAATAAACTTTTTGGTATAATGGACCTGTTCTAGAACTTGGCTGAGGGAGTGGTTACATGAGTGTATATATATTTCAAAAACCATGCATCTGCACACTTAAGATGGACAACTTTTATTGTATGTAAGTTATAATGCAATAAACTTGATTAGAAATAGTTTATAAAAGCATGTTTCAACAGAGGAATGCATTAGGTAGTCTTGATGCCTATTGACTTATTGAAAAAGATGTATATGAAAAAAGTAAGAATATGAAATATACAGCTGTTGGTGGTAGATTGGTTACCTGAATAGCTCTAAATAATGACACCTCCACCCCTTATGCATGCTCTTTGGGCTGCCTTTGTTGTGGTCTTTTACTTTGATTCTGAGATCAGCCACATGACTTTCTTTAACCAACATTAAAATAGTCAGTGTGATGCAAGCCGAAGTTTGCACAGCATGTGTACATTTCTGCTCTGGCACTCTTGCATGACTGGGCTTATTCATTTTTATGACTGCACTGAACAAGAAAATTTCTTTAGGCTAAAATACTGCATGGATGGGAGAGAGACTTAGCAGAGCTATTTTTTTCCTAGCCATCCTAGATAAGTCACCTGTATACTATCCAACAGCCAGTCAATACCCTGATTAAGTGAGGAAATGAAGTTGAAACAAGAAGATTGTCCTAGCAGAGCCCAGCCGAAATGTTTACCCACACTGAAATTAATACATAGATGCTTATTGTTTTGAGCCACTGAGTTTTAGTATTCCATAGAAAATTACATAGAAAAGCAATTACATCAGGTGTTCTTTTTAAATAAATTATTTCAGGAATGCGCATTTTTATACTAAAGAGTACACGCATTCAGGTTTTTTTCTCATTGCTTTTCTGTATTTTTACTTATCTACTGTTTTTTGGATGGTTAATATATAAAACTTGGAAGCTATTTTCCAACTAGTAGCATCAAACATCTTGGCCTCTTTTGATTTTGGCACAGGGCTCATCCCATGTTCACTCTGTTCTTCTACAATCCAGCTGCCCCTCACATCTTCTACAACATCAGTTTCCATGACTAAGCCTGGATGAACATAGTCCCAAGGTTTTAACTATAATCTTAACAAATTAAATTGTAACAATTTAATATAAAATGATGTATTTCAATGTTGAGTGGGCACTGTTTGAGGTGTTTGTGTCTTATCCAACTGATAGAAGAGATCATAATGAAGAATGTAGGGGACAAGGAATAGCTCCTCCTGCTTCTGTCATGAACCTTCATGTCACCAGGAAAGATGTAATCAAGGGAAGGGACTTAAAAGAAAATAGGGTTTTTTTTGTTTTGTTTTGTTTTGTCTTTTGTCTTTTTTCCGTGTCCGGCAATGGATCGCAACCCTCAGTGTTGCCCCCGTACCGGACCAGGGACCGGCAACGGGATTGCAAGCCTCGGCGTTGCTCC
>NW_007727700.1:229928-233275 GCF_000696425.1 Galeopterus variegatus | reverse complement strand
AGCGCCACCGCGCTTCCCAAGCGGCGCACTATCCAGTGCGCCACCGGGCCGGCCCCAAAATAGGGGGTTTTTATAATAAGTATAAAAATTTTTTATAATAATTGTTTTATAATGAAAAAATGACTTATAGGAATGTTTATTTCTAGATTTGCACTAAGGAACAAATAATAATTATGTGCCACAATGAGATAGATAGATAGATAGATAGATAGATAGATAGATAGATAGATAGATAGATAGATAGCTGGCTGGTCATATATAAAAATATATGACTAGCCAGAAATTCATGATCAGTCTAAGGAATCTTTCTTCCCAGCACTGATATTCTTAGCTCTGGAAACATCGATTTTGTTTAAAATTGAAAGGCACATTTTTGGGATTATTATATTCACAACAATTAGACGAGTTTAAACTTTTATTTCACAGGGAAAAAAAAATGGATCATGCCAAACTTTGTCTAATTTAGGGAGAAGGCAGGGGGGCAGGAAAATGTGAATAAATAAAACTTTCTAGTTCTCCTTTGAAGGAGTTGTTTTTGTTTTTTAATCAACGACTTCATACAGCCTTATTTATCACTTAATAAAGTCATTAAAAATTATGTAATAGTGCATTTAAAATAGTGCTAGTGCTAATGCTACCTATTTTTAAAATCTGGCTGGAGTCTACACTGTATTTCAGCATATGATATCCTGCATTGAAAACACCTAAGTTAAAGAAACAGAAGATTTCTACGATGATACAATGACTAAAAACAAATTTCTAGTTATAATTTATAAGAGGAAAGATCAAGTTTATTTGAATTTATAATTAATTATTATTTTGATTAATCCTTCTCTTGGTGAAATTAAAGAGAAGGGAAGTTTGAATTACTAAAGGCCAGAAATTAGAATCATTTCAATGTAATATAATTCAAATACATGCTAAATAATGCATTGATTTTAGTTATGTCGATAAGTTGTTTTCTATTAGCAGTCCTAAAAAACCTCTGCCTATCACTGAATTACATATTATTTCTAAGTGTTAAGACTATAGGCAAGATTTTACCTATTCAGATTTTAAATTCCCCTTGTCATCTTTCTTTCCCTAAAGATTTTAGGTATACACAAAATGTAGTATACATTCACTGAAATGCCTTGGTAATTCGAAACAGGTGAAATGAACTTTGACTATTCAAGTGTGTTTCATGTACATACAGGTTCTCAGGGTCTACAGAAATACATAAAGTTATTTGTACCTCTGATAAGTATACTAAACCTCTACATTTTGTAGCATTTCTGTTTCCTATCTTATGTGTCAATTCTTAACAGTGAACCTTTGATCTATGCTTCATACCCTGTCCCGTTCTGTAAAAAAAAAAGTCGTGTTTATTAAATAAATAGTCTAATTTTATAGACTATATTAACATGTTTATAGACTATGTTAATACAGGAGGCTGAGGGAGCCTCCTATCCTTCTTAATAGACTGA
Organism: Galeopterus variegatus; assembly: GCF_000696425.1. NCBI lineage: Eukaryota > Metazoa > Chordata > Mammalia > Dermoptera > Cynocephalidae > Galeopterus > Galeopterus variegatus. Next base: position 231,809 of record NW_007727700.1, on the reverse strand, counting down.
CACAATGTAATGAAAGAATCTGAAAGCCTGTCACTAACTAGCTCTGAGATCTTGGCAAAGTCATTTACCCTTTCCAGACTTGGTTCCTTTGATTGCAAAATAAAGAGTTTTAACCAATATTCCCTCCAAAGTTCCCTCTTAAACATAAAATTTTATGATGTAAACTTTAATCAGAATTAATACATATTTTAAAGCAATGAGTGCAGAAGCAAAATAATAGTTTAAATAGTTTGAGAATTAACGTAAGCTAAAAAATATAAAATGCATCACACATCTCGCGGGTCCATCTGAGGACAGTCACTACTGGAAATGATTTTGTTATTTATATTACACTGTTCACCTTTGCCAATTCCCTCATGTTGGAGCTCTATTTACACTCCCAAATGTAGCACATTCAATAACAGAAAAATGTTATTCATTTTTGTTGAACTACCTAATCCGACATAAATTTTTGCCAAAGTAGCACTTTTAAAAGTGATCGACCCACCCCCATTGATTTTTTTTTTTTCAAATATTTCTTTCACTTGGATCACAAGCAACGATCAGGCAATGGAAATTTTTGCAAAACTCTTGGCTTTCTGTACCAACCAAATAGCAGATGGATATTTCCCCACTACAGATGAAACAAATGTTTCTCTTTGGATAGGTTTTCCCATTAAACAAACTTTTGCCATTGAAATCTATGTTTGATTTGAGTAGTTGGGACATCACCAAGTTAAACAGATGATTGCTGAAATATCTTGTTTTATTTTGCTGATTCAGAAACAAGTTAATTGTTCTGTGAATTTAGTAACAATCATCAAGTATTATTTTAAAATAACTACTTTGTCAAAAGGTGGTACTTCTAATGTTTGATATTTTTGGCTCACAGAGTTAACTTCAATCTTGTGAAAATTACTTAAGCTATCTGTGTTTCTCTTCCTCGCATATGAATGAATCTTCACAACTTTTTTGGCGATAGTCACAGTAACGCTCCACTCAAATTTACCCAAAGAGAAGTACAAGACCAGCAAAATGCATAAGTGTTGCTTAAAGGAAAATAAAAAATAAAAAAATAAAAAAGATTTTTCAAAAGTTCATACCTGTTTTTATTTTGGGCAACTTGCCCCTTCTTGACCTCGGTTTCTTGTGTGTCAAAGGAGTTTGCTTAAATGATTTCCAATGTGTCTCCAGCCCTAAACTTCTAGGACTCTATGACCCCATTTACAAGGCTCACTAAGCTAATTTGCCACAGATGTACCCTTGTCCAATGTCAATGCCAATAAACATCAGAATTGGGAAACATCTAATAAAAAGCTAAATGTTTTTGATGGTGCAAACAGAGATTGATATAAATGAAAGCACAGTTTAGTTTTCATTAGATAGAACCTTATTTCTTCAGTCATTCTTCCAACTTATTCCATATAAGGTTGTAATGTCCACCTAAGCCCAGCATATTATCTCTGTTCTCTTTTCCATCTCCACTTTATTCTTCATCTTCTATCATATTCTTCTGATTCAGAGGGATGGAGTTGAGATAAGCACTGGTTTAGGGGGAGTATTATTTGTTCTTTTCCAAGATTCACATCCTCATCCTCCCTAAATGCTCAGATTCCCCACATTTAGCTGTAAAGCATATGCTTCTTAGGAGCCAATGGGGTTACAACATAAGAATAAAATGACCTGTGGGGCTAATGCTGCTTATTTTGCTTTCAGCATATCCATTTTCTGTTCCTCCTGTATTAATAAACCTCATCAGGCAACGATATTCCCAGTCTCAGAAAGTTAATCGAGGTCAATCAATGCAATCCTTTGTCCTTCCACAAACTATTAAATTTGCCAGTCTCTTTTGTCCTTTGATCCCAGTAATGGACACTGAGAATAAAGGCTAAGTCTGCTGGT
>NW_007727700.1:225183-229350 GCF_000696425.1 Galeopterus variegatus | reverse complement strand
AGTCTCTTTTGTCCTTTGATCCCAGTAATGGACACTGAGAATAAAGGCTAAGTCTGCTGGTGGACTTCAGAAGCTACTTTACCTTTCCTGATAAAGGGAACCATGGTAATTAACATCATCCCCTTCTCCCTTTTCTCATTTTGATGCCTAAAGTTGGAATCATCATTTTGTGATCATGAAGAAAGACCAAAAGAAACACAGACATGCTGAAGTCCTGACGTCACTGAATGGCTGAACAAAAACCATAGCAACCTTTAATATCCAGACTTCTTGTCATATGAGAGAAAATCAAGATATTTGTTTGTGGTAGATATAGTATTGGGCTGCCTAGACCTCTCCTTGAGGATTGAAATATTTATCCTCCCTCCTGCTAGGAAGACTACAAGCTGACCTCTTTCAGCTGTCAAGTCATCTTTCAGAATTGTATCAACTGTAGCAGATGGATATTTCCCCACTACAGATGAAACAACTAAAGAAAGTTGATACACTACAGATGTATCAACTAAAGAAAGCCTCCTCACCCAAGAAGATGTCCCCTTCCTGAGGAAGCCCATATCCAATTACTGTTGATGTAGGAGTGTAAAGACATGGGTGTCTCTCCCCAAAACAGGATAACTCTGGAGGGTCATTCATCTGTGAAAGCTCAGCTGAGTCCTTGTTATGAATAAAACTCAGCCCAACTCTCCCTCTACCCAGAGTACTGCTCTCTCCACTTCCGCTGAGGCGATGCTTCTGAGACACTCCCTGTGATGCTAGCTTATGTCTCCAATGGCCTTCTGATAGAAACCAATTTACAATATTGCCTAATCCACTGTTAGGTTTTCTGCTATTTGCAGCAGAAATTATTCCTAATTTATACATGGGAATATGAGCCAACTGGGTGACCAGCAAATTGCTGTTAAAACAGCATCCATTAGATGAAACTAACTGTGGCAGATTATAACAAAACAGATTTTGTACTATGATGGAAAACCTTTTCTGGGTGTTGGGTTCATGTCCATGCCGTGTCACTTACAAGCAGGGTAATTTACGCAAACTAATAATACCTTTCTTCTTATTATTTAATTTTATTATTTTTGGTGAGTAATAAAAAGGTAACACGTGAAAACATCCAACACATAGAATCATTCCTTGATAATTTTGTGTGGAGATTCAATAAAATAACACAGTAACTTCTACCATATCTAAGGGGTCTTCAAATGTTCATGGACAGATTTGTATTATCTTTTCATTCTATTTTCCCATGAACTTTCTGAAATATCTTAATATAGTTTCCACTCTAGAAATACTAGCTAGTTCTTTTACATTAACTTAAAAAGTGTTTTCTTGAAATGACAGAAGTCCAAAATTATATTTACAGACTTGAGAACCTATTTATAGACTATATTGTATAGTAATTGATTTGCTTTTGTTACCTTTGCTCTTTCAATTTTATTTTTAAATATGTATATATGGTCCAGGGTCTCTACTGGTATTTATGGAAGAGGTAGGAGTGGGAGGTTTTCTGTCTTTTGATGAAAAAAATCAGAAGATCTGGAAACTCTGGGCTCACACTCCTGTGTGACAGCAATTTATTAGATCTGCATAGCTGCTCTCGAACAAGGAGAGAATGTGTTTTTCTGTTTACCACAGTCCCCACTATTCCCTAATACTCTCCAATCCTGAACCTGAGTGTCAGTTGCCATTTATCATCACACTTGCCCTATAGTTTTACAGTGTAGAGAAATATTTTTTCTGTAGAAGACTCTTTATCAAACTGAGGATAAAATAGATAGTGTGAGAGATCCTTGAGTTGAAAAAAAAATTTTAAATGTTTCCTTACCCAGGTGAAGAATAATCATACACATTTAATCCCATTTAATTTACAGTATCTGCCTGGCCCTAAGTCTGGAGAAAATTCTCACTTTTCTTTGGAGTTTCATAAATAAATATTAATTTGGTAAAATGATGACCTTCCTCTCAACCACCTAATATCAACTTTGGAATAGGACTTGGTATATAATAAGTGCTCAACCACTTGGATGGATAGATGAATGAATGAATGAGTGACTGAATTTGAATAGCAAAAGACCTAGAACCAACTAATTTCTCACACCCTTAAATCATGCGCATTCTGAAGGATGCTCTCTGACCTCTAGGTTTTGAAAGGAATGTATTTTAAATCCCTGCTGGGATATTGACACCTCTTCACCAGCTGAGAATACCACACATAATATGATGGATCTTTATTTCCAAAAGGCATTCATTAGAGTCTTTCATAATATCATCTGATAGAAATGTTGATTGACATGTCTCAGGACTTTCTGCTTGACCCTATCCCATTCATTTTTTTGTTTGTTTTAAATCAGGAGTTAATGAAGACATTGAGGATTTGTTTAACATATGGATAGATGCCAGCATGTAGGGAAAAAAAATGCCTCCAAGCAAGATTACAGGTTCAGTATCTAGTTTATGGGTTCAGTCCACATCATAGACTGAGATAAATATAGCATTACACCAAAAGGGAAACATAACTCAAGAGAACACTTTTTAAAAGAGGGGAAAAAATTCAATGGGAGTGAATGGTTTTGTGTGGCCTCCATAAGATCTAAATAACTTTAAGATATTAATAGAAATATAGAATGCCAACCTTTCCATATCGTGCACTTGTCAGAACTTTTGCAGTTTTTTCGTTTGTTTTTTAGTATTGCAAATGTTTGGTGTGTGTATTGTGTGTGGTAGTGTGTTAATGCTTACATGGTGATGTGTGTGTGAATCTATGAGTGTGCGGTTTATGTGGTATATGGTACAGTAGTCCCCCCCTTATCCACAGAGGATATGTTCAAAGCCCGCAGTGGACGTCTGAGACTGCAAATAGTACTAAATATATATATATATATATATATATATATGTTTCCCATGCATACACATGTATAGTAATGTTTAATTTATGAATTAGGCATAATAAGAAATTAACAATGACTAAAAATAACATGAAACAATTATAACAACATACCAACATCAGCCATGCATACACATGTATAGTAATGTTTAATTTATGAATTAGGCATAATAAGAAATTAACAACAATGACTAAAAATAACATGAAACAATTATAACAACATACCAACATCACTACTCTTGTGTTTTGGGGCTATTACTAAGTAAAATAAAGGTTACCTGAACACAAACACTCTGACATGGTGACAGTCTGATAATCTAGATAATCTAACCTAGATAACCTAGGCAACCTAGACTGCTGCTGAGTGACTAGTAGACAAGGAGCATCTACAGCATGGATACCTTGAACAAAGGGGTGATTCACATCCAGGGTGGAACAGAGCAGATTGCACAAAAATTTCATCAAGATACTCAGAATGGTGGGAAATTTAAAACTTATGAATTATTTATTTCTGGAATTTTTCATTTAATATTTTCAGATCATGGTTGATGTCAGGTATCTAAAACCGTGGAAAGTGAAACTGGGGATAGTAGGGGACTACTGTAGTGTGTGTGGGGGGGGTGAGTGTGTTTGTGTGAAAGTTGCAGGGGGAGTGGCAGAAGCAGGAATATTGAGTCAAGAGCATGTCATATGAAGAAGGGTTTAAACAAACCGGGACTCGTTAAATTGTAAAAACAATACAAAAGTCATGCATATATTCAATTTTAAAGTGATGATTAGGTCTACAGTAATTGGATCTATTTCCTCTGTAGCTCTAAGAAGTAGAAATAGTATTAAAGTATAGAAGTTCAATACAGTAATTATTTTTCTGACAAAGGGATCTGTCCCTCACTTAAAAATATAAATAAACAAAATAGACCATCTCAAGGAAATTCTTTGTCATTATTTACTCTCTCTATGTTCAACTGAAGCTTGGGGAAGTATCAGAATTGATGATTGCAAGAGCCTTCCCATAACTGGGAAAATGCCACTTTATAAAAATTTTAAAAATTTAAAAATGAAAATGTTTGGTCCCCAGACTTTTTAGTCCAGACACTTGAGGGTTGCTGTCACTTTACAGTGGGTCTACCTTGGTTTCACAGGCTATTGTCATTTTTTGGCTGCTCTCCATCCAAACAAACCTCTTATTTCTGAGACACTCTTTCTCCTCACCTCCTGATAGTCTTGGCCAATCAGATGCTCCTGTCTTAGACTTTAAATGTGGAATGGGGAACACAGAGACCATG
>NW_007727700.1:214449-224725 GCF_000696425.1 Galeopterus variegatus | reverse complement strand
CACAGGCTATTGTCATTTTTTGGCTGCTCTCCATCCAAACAAACCTCTTATTTCTGAGACACTCTTTCTCCTCACCTCCTGATAGTCTTGGCCAATCAGATGCTCCTGTCTTAGACTTTAAATGTGGAATGGGGAACACAGAGACCATGAACAATAGGAAATTATTTATAGCACAGGACAACAGTGTTGGCAGCATTGAGAGTCTTGTGCTAGCAAGGATCAAAAAGAAGTGTCCTACCTAGATTCCCTTGACCATTGACTATTTTCAGAGTATGGTTCCCCAGCCTCATAACAATTCTGTGTACTTTTCTTTGTGATTCTTAACTTTGCTGCAAAAGTTAAACAGAGATCATTTCTGTTGCTTGCAGGCAATGAGTTGGCCTGACAAGAAAATTCATGAGAGACTATTTTATAGAAGTCAATGAAAATGTATTAACTTACAGGAAGAAGTAAAACTGCAAGGGATTTGCTTTGATGTCTTATGGCCAGCACATTATATTACAAAAGAAATCTATATTGTAATTTGCATAATAATCAGAAGATCAGGGGAAGATGGAATCCATGAGAACATTTTATGACACACATGGTTACAATTGATCACAGGACTGAATATTGGAACTCTGATATATATTTATTCTCATTAGCAGGATTATTCTACTATAAAGCCAAAAAAAAGGAAGAAACTTTGAGTTTCACTAAATCTCTAAAAGTATTTGAGTGGACTACTGACTATTTTCTCTCTGATTCCTTGTTTTCAATATTTCATGAAGACACATTCTGATTGGTACATTTTTTTTTNTTTTTTTTTCCTTTTTGTCTTTTTTCGTGACCAGCAACGGATCGCAACCCTCAGTGTCGCGCCTGGACCGGACCGGGACGGCCACGGGATCGCAACCCTCGGTGCTGCTCCCGCACCCTGCTCAGCCAGTGAGCGGCCGGTCTGTATGTGGGATCCGAACCCTCGGCGGGAGCGCCGCCGCGCTTCCCAAGCGGTGCACTGTAGCAGTGCGCCACCGGGCCAGCCCCTGATTGGTACATTTTAATATCAAACTTTCTCCTTTGCCTCTTCTAAGTGATAATGAAGCATCTCCAACAAGGGTCTCTAATCACCCATTTAATTATTGTTTTTCCATAATTTACTTTTCAATACTATGACTTCTTTCTAAGTTTTCGGACTACCTTTGCTATCTATTAGGCAAAACCTATGGTTGATTACATGCTTCTAGAAAAACTTCAAAAATTAGTCTAAGGCATTATAATCGTAAATCATCAAAATGTATCAACTGTTCCGAAAAATGAAATTAAATAATCAATGTTCCTTCAGTGCACTGATTTATATCAACTGCTCATTATGTGACTGCTTTTTTGACTAATAGAATAATTGCCCTCTCTGACAAATAGAATATCATTAAAATTCCACTGATTACAAGAAGAATGGGGCTTCTAAAATTAAATATTTCTTCTTCTGCCATCCTTATCTTAAGAAATTTAATATAATGCTACGAGTATTATGTGTGTCAGTTATCAATTTATTCTAAAATATGCATTAAAGGATAAAGTGTAAAATAGTGAAAAAAAACATAGCTTTTAAAATCATGTCTTGAATTTATGTTTCAGTTTTGCTACTAATGTGTTATTTGGCCTTGTGCAAATCGGCAAATACAACTAAAATCTAAATGGTGACCGTATCTTCCTCTTTTGTGTAATAAATTTAATACATATATTAAATGTATTTTGTGTAATGAATATTTTTGTGTATGTGAAGGTTAAATAAAATTGTGTATGTTAAAAGTATTTATAAGCTAAAATATAATAGCTGCTCTCATTAATAAATTAGAGAGTAATGATGCTACTATATAAAACAGGCATTTGTCTCATTGTTAGTACATTTTGGCTTTCTAAAAATTTTACTTTATAAAGCAAACTTCTCTTTATTAACTGTCCAGTTATCTATTCTGCTTTGCATTATCATTCACAAATAGAATCAGAGTAGCTACCATATAAAAACATGCTAATAAATTCTAGGAATACCAGACATTCCTGTCCTTAGATATCTAATTGTGTTCTTAAGATAATCAGACATATATAATGGAGATAAATATTGCAGCAGAACACAGGTTAAGTAGTACTGAGTAGTACAGTCTCTTCTCCTCAGAGGAGGTGGACTTGAGCTGAAATTTGAGGTAATAGGTAGAGTTTCTGTTCTCTTTAGGAAGCATTGCTAGAAAGAGGGTTTTGCCAGGAATAAGAGAATAAATAGTGTTTTTTAAGCCACTACATTCATGTGTGGTAATTTGTTGTGGCAACAGTAAGAAATACAGATTTTGATACCTGAGAGTGAGATATTGCTGTAACAAATATCTTCAAAAAATCAAAGTGGCTTTGGAATTAGGCATGAACAAGGCTGAAAAGAATTTTGAGAAGCACACTAAGAAATGCTTAGTTTGCCTTGAACACACTTAGCAGAAACACGAATGTTAATGACTCTGCTCATGAGGATTCAGAAGGAAGGGAAGAGCATGGTAGAGAAAACGTGGGTTGCCTCAGAGAATACCTAAATGATCGTTAACAGATTGTCAATAAAAGTATGGGCATGAGAAGGGCTGTTGGCAGGGGCTTAGAAGGAAATAAAGAACACGTATTGAAAACTGGTGGAAAAAGTTTTTTGTTGTGTTTTTTATTATTATTATTATATAGTGGTAGAAACTTAGCAGAATTTTGCCCTACAATTTTGTGGAAAGCAGAACTTGTAAATGATGAAATTAAATATATGACTGAGGAGATTTCCCAGCAAAGGGTTGAAGAAACAGTCTGGTTCCTTTTTTCTACTTATAGCAAAATGCAAGGATAAATGATAAAGAGAGAACAGTTAAACAACCCTACAATTTTGTGGAAAGCAGAACTTGTAAATGATGAAATTAAATATATGACTGAGGAGATTTCCCAGCAAAGGGTTGAAGAAACAGTCTAGTTCCTTTTTTCTACTTATAGCAAAATGCAAGGATAAATGATAAAGAGAGAACAGTTAAACAAAAAGGAACCAAGACATAATGATTTCAGAAATTCTCAGCATATTCTGATTGCAGGAGATGACAAAATTAAGAGATTCACTGACAGTAATATAGGATCTAAACCAGAAGCCTGAGATGTAGCTGTTAACAACCTGTTGCTAACAGCTCATAAAAATCAAAAGGTAGGAGTACTCACACTCTGAAATCTCTTTGAAGAAAATTAGAGTGTGACTCTTAGATACCCTAAGTCAAACCAGAGAGCACCTAGGAAACCTAAGAACGTTGTCCCTCAGACATCTAAGCATAAGGCAAAAATACAGAATTGACTACCTAAGAAAGATCTTTGAAAGAGTCTCTGGTCTAATAAAGTGAATAACTGTGACATATATGGGAGACACAAAAGGTTCTTGGGAATTTCATATCAGCAGAAACACTGTCAGTAGACCAACAGGGATGAAGCATGAAATAAAATAAAGTATTGGAACCCCAAAATTCTACTGGCAGGAAACAATCTTATAAAACTACTCAGCTACATACACCTGCATACATATTTTATGGAAAAAAGGAAAAGAAAAAAGAATCACTAAGAGGAGGAAACTACAAGCCTGGAGTGATAGGCTGAAAGAGTATTAGTCTCTTGCCTTGAAACCTAATGGAGTTTTCCCAGCTGGATTTAGAAAGTACTGGGGAGTAGTGACTGTTTTTCCTTTAGTTTCTTCCCTTTTTATTTTATTTTATTTATTTTTAACTGACACATAATTGATTATACGTATTTGTGGGGTGCAGAGTTGAATGTCAATACCTATGTACAGTATGTGATGAACAAATCAGGATAATGAGTATACTCATCATTATAAAACATGTTCATTCTTTGTGATCCTTTACCAATTTCTCCCTCCTCCTTTCTCACCTCTAATAACCACAGTTCTGTTCTCTCCTTTTGAAAGTTCAATGTATTATTGTGATTGTTGTATCTTTTTTCTTTTTTATTTATTTGCTTATTTTTTAGCTCCCACTTATGAATGAGGACATGCAGTATTTCCCTTTCTTTGCCTGGCTTATTTCTGGCTGATTAGTTGAGTTGGTTGGAGCACAGTGCTGTTATACCAAGGTTATAACACTGGTTCAGATCCCCATACCAGACAGCCAGCAAAGAAAAAAAGGGACGGGGGGGAACTTTCTTCATTTTTTAAAACTGCGATGTCTATAACTATTATCCTATGCCTGTCCATCATTTTATTTCAGAAACAAATAACTCATTTCTTTACTTTCACAGGTCCACAAGTGGAAAGGAAGTGTGTCTCAGAATGGAGTCTACCTAGTTTCATCTATCCATACATTAGACAATTTAGATAATGAGTTTTTGGATCTTTGAGATGGTGAGATTTAGATAAGATTTTGGACACTGAGGAGAAGTTGTAATGAGTAGAAGTTTTGGGGGGAACTTGGGTTAGGTTAATGAATTTTGCAGGTGGAACAGAAATAAATCTTTGGGGACCAGAAAGTGCTAGATAGAATAATAGACCCCCAAGGATGTCCATGTCCTCATTCCTAGAATCTATAAATAGGTTACCTTACATGACAGAAGGTATTTTGAAGATGTGATTAAGGTTAAGTAATTTGATATGGGCAGATTATCAACCAGGTGGGTCCAATCTAATCACACGCGTCCTTATAAGCAGAAAACCTTTCCTGGATTTCCTGTTGTCAGAGAACCAGAGATGGTTGTGTGAGAACTACACCCACCATTGGTGGCTTTGAAGATGAAAGAAGGGGACCATAAGCCAAGAAAGCTGGAAAAGTCTACAGAAACTGGAAAAGGCAAGAAAGGAGATTGTCCCCCAGATCATCCAGGGAGAAATACAGTCCTGTCAACATCTTGATTATAACACACGTTATAAGAATTATTGTCTCATGACACCTTTGTTTCAGTTACATACATATAGCTACATAATTTTCAGTTATATGTTTAGATACACATATATCTATATGGTACACAAGCAATCCTCCCTTTACACAGTAATGTGTAAAGAAACGATGAAATGATGATCATTTCACAAATAAAGAAATGATGATGCAAACTGGAATGGAAAGTAGGAAATAATTAGTGGAAAAATTGTTCAGTGATCTTTAAAAATTTTCATCAAAACCTTATATTCTCTCTTACTGTTGATTATAAATATGCAGAGAATTGAAAAATAATAAAACTAGCTTTATTTAGTACTCTGTAATTTAAAACACTTGAAACATTGAAAGTTGTAGTATTTTATTTCTTTGTAAATTACTTAGTATAAATTATTGATACACTCAACACTTGGATGGAAAATTTTGGAAATCATATAAGGAAATAATATAAGGGAATTATACTGAGTGAAAAATAAGTTAATCTTAACAGGTAACATATTGTAAATTACTGTTTATAAAATACCCAGAAGATAACCAAATATAGAGGTGGAGAACAAATCAGTAGTCATAAGGGGTTAAGAGTTGTGGGACAAAAGGGTGTGGATGGTGTGTCGTAGGCTGATAGAACTGTTCTGATTGTGGTGGTGGCTACAGAAAAGCTATGTATGTAATAATATTGCATAGAACTACATGTGCATATCCATGCATGCACAGACACACACACACACACACACACAAAACACACACAACACATTAGTGCTTGTAAATCTGAGAAAGTCTGAATAAATTCTGTGGTTTGTAGCAATGACAATTTCCTCGTTTTGGTATTGTACTATTGTTATATAAGATGTTACCATTGGCAGACGCTAGGTGAAGAGTACATAGGGCCTCCTTGTATTTTTTGCAACTTCCCATGAATCTATACTTACTTTAAAATGTAAAGTAAAAAGAAGTCCTTGTCTTATAATTCTTATCATATAACTTAGGATACAGAGCAAGCATCTTTTCTACGCCTTGGCAAATTGTCATATTCCTTTCTATGTTTGTATCACCTCCCAACATTTTATCCTTTGTGCTTTCAATGTCTGCAAAGGAATCCTGAGAGTCTGTTTCCACAAGAGCCTTTCTGGGGCTCTTCTTCCCATCCTTGCCATCTATTTTAAAAGGCATCAGTCTTCCTCTATCCATTTTTCTTTTTTAATCAGTAGAAACTGCTGTGTGATAGTTCTTCAGTTCCTACCCAGGAGCGCCACCGAACTCTAATAAAGAAATGAACAAAATTCTTACGCAAATATAAATCATATTGGCATGGAATGTTCATGCTAGTGTCTCTCTATATTTTTTAAGATGGCAAAAACTGTGAACCAAGAGGATCAGTGTGTGTGTGTATGTGCACACACAAGTGTTTTTTACAGCAAAATCACAAGATTTTGAAAAATATTTGACATGATTAAGGAACTGGCTTGAGAAAAAGTAAACAAAAGAGAAAATTCACTTTTGGATCAAAAAATATAAACATTAGGATTCTCCAGGGATAAGTGCTATGGCCAATTTTGTTACCATCTTAATTAAATGTCCTTTGGTGCCATTCAGAAACAGAACACTTGGTTAGACAATCCATTCCTTTGGCCCCATATGGCAATTTGTTATGAAATATTCATAAGGGCTGGGCTACAAACAGCAACCGATACAAATTATTATTTATTTTTTTAGCTACAACCAGAGGGAATAAGATATTTACCAGAAAAGACGTTTGGCTGGCTGGTTAGCTCAGTTGGTTAGAGAGTGGCCTTATAACACCAAGGCTAAGGGTTCAGTTCCCCGTACTGGTCAGCTGCCCAAACAAACAAAAAAAAGATGAGCATGTATAGAAATAAATTTGTAATAATTCAGTCATACTGATTATCTACTTTTTAAGTTATGCATTTTAGTAATTAAATTTAAATTATAATAATTGACATAGACTCAGCAATCTTAATTCTATTTTTAATCATTCTTCATTATGCATGAATTATAGTACTTGCATTTCAAAGGTATTGCTTAAATCCAAATAAGTGATATCACATATTTGATAGTCTTGAATGCCTCCATCATTACAACCACAAAAAAATTAATTTCTAGTCTTTAGAAGTTCTTATCAGTTTTCAAAATCTCTTTTATTTTCAGGAGAATGATAATCCGGTAAAAACTTAGGTAGAGAGAAATCATTGGCCTGAAAGTTTCAGTTATCAAATAGATTTATTATTAGGGAGAAAGAAGAGGAGAAGATGATTTTTGTTCCAGCATCTTTTTATATATGAAATACCAAAATAAACATCTCAAGTTATTTGCTGTCTTGAACATTGCAATTGCTGAGATATAACCACACATTTTAATTCATACTGTGTGGTGCTTTTTTCATAGACACTTTCAAATCATGTCTTTTTCAAATCTGTACTGTATAGGAAAAAGTATTTCAAAATAATTATTTATTCCTTTAAACAATTTCAAATTATTTATCAGCAGAGAACTAGTCATTTATATAAAAACAATGTATTTAATTCAATTATACATTTAGTAATGTAGGCTCTGTAGATATTCAGTATAGTAATTTTCTTAGTCCATGCTGCTATAACAGAATACCATAGCCTGGGTGGCTCGTAAAACAACAGAAATTTATTTCATACAGTTCTGGAAGCTGGGAAGTCCAAAATCAAGTCACCATCAGATTTGGCATCTGGGGAAGCCCTGTTTCCTTGTTCATTGACACTGTCTTCTCACTGTGTCCTCACACGGTGGAAGGTGCAAGGGAGCTCTCTGGGGTCTCTTTTATAAGAACACTAATCCTATTCATGATGATTCCAGCCTAATGACCTAATCACCTCCCAAAGATTCCATCTCCAAATACAATCACACCAGGGATAAGTTTTTAACTTATGAATTTTGGGGGGACACAAACATTCAATCTACTGCAGTATTGTGAGTTATTTGTCATTGGGTGTTCCATATTTTAGAAAGTATTAAAAAATTTCTTATATGTGTTAATTTTTTTTTCAAATTTTTAAAAATTTTTTTATGCTCATGAGCATATGTAAACAAATTTTATATTTTTTCCAGAAACAATTTCACACACTGTGAGTACTAAATGATAAATCAAAAGATCAACAGCATACTCATGAAATGTATCAAGTCATTTGTCAGTAAACTATGTTTACTCTTCTATGATAAATTGAGAATGGCATTGACACATATCAAGGCTATATACTCCACCAAGTAATTAGTAAAAATAGAATCATAGCAAAATTATGTTTTATGATATAACAGATATATTTCTTCCAAATTCTAAAATTTTAAACATATATTGGACTTAATAGAGGGTCTTAAATGTTTTGACACTTTGTCCATTCTTTTCTCTTCCATAATACTGTGAGTTATGCAAAACTTTGTAACTGTGATTAAAAATCAAAACATAAGTTAAAGGGTGGCAAAGAAATGGAACTCTAGGCAAGAGCCTTTAAAAAGTTTTCTTACTCTTAATAAAATGATTGTGTTTTGTTTTACAATGCAAATAAACGGGAAGACAAAGAACATTTTGGAATCTACTATGAGCCAGGCACCTTTCTTCCTTTGTATATAATTCTTTTCATCACAGTGTGAACAGTTATTATAATCTTCATTTTACAAAGAGGAAATCTGACCCACCAAATGTTAGCTGTCTTGCCCCAAATGAGACACCCCAAAAGAGAGTGTTGCTAGAATCTGGGGTTCAGATCTCTGTGAATTCTAGGCTCATATGTTTTCAATGTATTATCTTTAGTGAACTAATTAAATGTTTCAGAAGCAGACTTAATCTCCTATCTTAAATCTTGTCGTCCCCAAGGAGGTGGGCAATACCTATTTCACATTTCATACAACATAATATGCTTCCAAGTTAAACTGATAAAACTAACTACAGAAAACTAAAGTTTAGGTACATTACATGCTAAATCATAGCATAGGACATTTTGAGGTCAACAATGACTAAGCACTAATTCCAGACTATGACAACACGCTCATCGCAAAATGACAGCAATGTATGTATAGCACAGACTTTTAAATATGGAGTTAAAACAAAGGGGATTAACTGCTAAATCATAGCATAGGACATTTTGAGGTCAACAATGACTAAGCACTAATTCCAGACTATGACAACACGCTCATCTCAAAATGACAGCAATGTATGTATAGCACAGACTTTTAAATATGGAGTTAAAACAAAGGGGATTATAGAATCTTAGAGAAAAAAGGGAGTTTGGGATCATCTATTCTGACTTGTTTTAGTCTATTGGTATTAAGTGCCAGAGCATGAATGTTTGCTTTTCAAATTTCTGACATGGTTCTTTTCCTGGGGCTGTCTTGACTTGTGTAAGGAGGGATGACATGAACATCTGGAAGTAAGATGAACATCACAACATGCTTCGAGGGCACATCTTCTGGCACCTAATAATTCATATCAGCTCCAGAGGGAATTTTGTTTGAAACAGTATCATTTGGAAAGACAGTTTCCAATAATGAATTTTTTTTAAAGTTTATGGACATACTACTATTAAATTTAAAACACAAGTCGTCCCATATACATTAAATTATATTTTGTACTGACCCCAAAATGGCTAAGTTTCAATTCAGCTGCTATTGTTTGAGTTCTTTACTCAAATACAAAACAAAACAAAATAAACAAACAGCAACAACAAAAAGCAAAATCTCGCTCATAATAAACAGTGATTTATCTTAATGGAAAATAAGTTCTAGACTCTGTGTGCGTGTGTGTGTGTGTGTGTGCGTGTGTGTGTGTATTTCTAAATTATCTCTTAATTACCATCTGTCTTTTTCTTTTAGGGAAAATAAAGATAAGAATGCTGTTTTGTTTTACTTAATGGATGACTTGTCATTTCTTTCATTCATTCATAAAATAAATATTTTCCTGGAATCTATTAAGGGCAAAGTTCAGTGTGTTGTGACTGATAAAGAAAATCTAGACCTCACAGTTAAGGAGCTAATAGGAAAGAATAACACATACTAACATACATAATAAACTATTTAATATGTTGTGTAAGATTTCTGTGAAATAAATCTCTTTGATCCTATTGAAGTAATTGAATGCTTCATATGAGGTGTAGATTCCTTCCTAAGTTAGAAACTTTTATAAATTTTAGATGGATATTGGGAAGAAATGCATATTGCTATTTTAATCACAAATGATTGGATTGGAATGAATGGTGTAAGTTTATTTTATTATGTGAATAATTATAACAAACCATTGCTTTTAAATATTTTTTTTTCTTCTCCAAATCTGAAAGGTAAATTGAAGCAAAATTTTCAGAAGATACATACATAGGACACCA
>NW_007727700.1:211658-213114 GCF_000696425.1 Galeopterus variegatus | reverse complement strand
GTGGGTACATGCCCCCTGTCTCACCAGCCAGAGAGTGCAGACTGATAGCTCCTTCCTATGACGTCTTTTGTGACAGCCACCTCTTCCCCTGGTCTTATGGTGCTGAAAAGAGGACACACACAGAGAGGAGAGTGCAAGGAGGCCAACTTCTCAGAGATGTAGAGACAAGAGAGGATGAACAATAGTTGGGAGGGTGGGGAGGCACAGAAGGGTCCAAATATTGTCAGTTGAGCTGTTGTTTCTAATCAGGTGTGAAGAGCTACACCTGGAATAGAAAAAATATTATTCTTCTTCCCTCAGATTGAGCCAGTTTGAGCTGAGATTCTAGTCCTTTCACTAAAAAGAGCTTGATGATTCTAATATTGTGTGAATATGGCCATATGTCTTTCTCTATTTTCAGGGATATTGGCATATATGCATACACATATGCACACCAGCAATGTTATTTTAGAAAGAGACTGAATTTTTCTTGGTTTGAATTTACATACCAAGTCTGCATGGTCACATTTCAGAAGATATTATCAGAGCTGAAAGCTGATGTCATTTCACTACTGGATTTTTTTTTTTATTCATTCACTCACTTACTTATCCATATAAGATGAACTCACTTGAGAGCTAATTAGTACTATTGCTGTATCTGTTGCACTTCTCAGTGAAGCAGATGCTGATTATGTGAGATGCTGCTCTAAACCAAGTCGTGTGCTCTGGAGGGGGACCTTCTGAGGCCAGTATGTAAATTTGAACTGGGTGGGGGTGGGAGAGCTGCTAAGTCAAATCAGCACCAATGTGATTGATCTGGGCCTCAGCCCAAACTCTGACCAGAGCTCAAGGTGTTTGGTGACCAAAATGATATGTATATAGCAGGATGCTAAAATACCTTGCTGAGATACCAAAAATCAATATTACACTCCAAAGAACTTCCTAGACTCTATCTATTTAGGATTTACAAAGCGGTTTCCCAAACTACATGATGATTTCCCCCCTCACTTGCATGAGAAAGAGTTGGATTTTTATAGAAGTTTTCTTCTGCCCACTGCAGAAGGAGAGGTGGGGTTGGCTATTTTTTGCCCCAGGCCTGGTGAAAACAAAATGATTTTTGTACAATTACTTTCAAGAGAGGAACAAGGAAGAAGGGGGTGCACACTCCCCTTACTTTAGGACCAGTGAGGTGTATTCAATAGAACAACTCAGAGAGCTGGAGAAATGTTTCCTATAATGGGTGAGCAAGGTCAATTGATGTTAGACTCTGCCTGAAGCATCTAAAGGGCAAAAGACAGACAGGGCTATGTTGATGGATGAACCAAAGAGAAGCATTGATCAAGGGAATTCCGCACTCAGGGTTTGTTAGTGCTGAAGATGTGTGTGTGTGTGTGTGTGTGTGTGTGTCTGTGTGTCTGTGTGTGTGTGTGTGTGTTCAAGAGGGCTGCCCAAAAGCACACTGACTTTGAGTAAAAAA
>NW_007727700.1:208122-209992 GCF_000696425.1 Galeopterus variegatus | reverse complement strand
GAACACTTAGAGTAATGCCTATCATACATAAAAGTGTTGGAGGAATGTTAGCTAGTATTATTATTGTCATTATTTGCCTTATTATGTGTATGTAAACCCTACCAAAAAATAAATGGTATTCTAATGAATAGTGTTTAAGTGTTAATATATTTCTACTAACATGATTTTCATCAAGTGTAGGTTAAAATGACAATTGAAGGACTACAACTACTATTATGCTATACCAATTTGGACATATTTCCCGAGTCACTTATAAATTAAATCAGGAATTACAGAAATACTGCTTCATTCTATGAGAGCTATTCAAATGAAAACATGAATAGGATATGTAGTTTAAGTACCACTAGCAAAGACATTGTTTGCCTAGTTTGTTGAGAATGAAATGTAATATAAGCACAGAGGATTAAATTACTTAATATTATGCAAATAGTCCTGGTACCTCAGAATGTGGCCTCATTTGGAGGTAGGATCTCTACAGAGATAATCAAGTTAAAATGAGGTTATCAGGGTAGGCTTTAATCCAATGTTGAAAAAGCCACAAAGCAAATTAAATAGTTAATACACATTCTGATTTTTTTTTAATACTTGGAACAAAAGCTCTTTGTATTTAAGTTTACTCCCCTGTCTTTTTTTTATTTTATTTTTTAAATACATGATTTTCATAATTTATTTGCAAATACATGATNTGTGTGTGTGTGTGTGTGTTCAAGAGGGCTGCCCAAAAGCACACTGACTTTGAGTAAAAAAAAATAGAAATGCCCTCAGGTAGGCAAGGGCTGGGGGAAAAAAAAAAGTGAGAAGTCAGAGAAGGGAGCATCTCCCACTTTAAGGAGGAGCAATAGAAGAAAAGAAAAAGTCAACAGGGGAATAGGAGTCAGCTTTAAACTGTTTTCAGGCCCAACGAAGTCAGACACCAGCCCCTCCTCTCACTCTCTGTATGCCAGTCTTTATGGGGGCAGAAACCTCTGTTGCCACAAATGGAAAACACAAGTAGAATTACAAAGTAGGGAAAGAGAAAAATGAGCCACACATTTGACCTTGACTGATGGCTTCCTTCTCTGTAGCAGGTCAGAACAAGGAGAATGAGATAAGCTTATGTTTAAACCAGCTTATTTTTTTTTACTATCAAGTGAGACTGGGCATTTTAGTAATGAACCAGAGAACTTTTATTACTGAAAAATTATCATATCAGAAAAGGAGAGTTAATATAATAAAAAAGTAGATAGATAAAGGGACGGTGGGAGACAAAAAAGAAAAAAAACATTAGACATAATTGTTGCACTTAGAGGGAATTGTGTCTCATCTGCAACAACACTGCAGCTTCGTATGTGGACTTTATCCATGAACCAGCAAGAAGGGAGACATCTAACAAATACCTGTGAAATGATTACAGATTCCTAATCAAATGATATTCCAATTCTAAGCTTGAAAAACAAGCTTGTGTATGTATTTGTGGAAATACTTAATACTTATTTTTTGTTTCTTATTTTTCTCAAATTTAGAAAGTTATATTATTCTTTAAAAGACCAATTTGTTATATTTTATGCCACATAATTACTTAATATATATTAATTACAAAGATGTTTTTTAAAATAGCACTTTAATTTTAGGGACTCAAGCATACTTTTAATGCATGTTCAAAATAGTTTTAGAAAATAAATCATAGCAAAGAAATGG
Source organism: Galeopterus variegatus (assembly GCF_000696425.1). NCBI lineage: Eukaryota > Metazoa > Chordata > Mammalia > Dermoptera > Cynocephalidae > Galeopterus > Galeopterus variegatus. The sequence goes on along the minus strand of NW_007727700.1, from coordinate 208,315 downwards.
GATTTTACTAATTGCACGATTTGGGGCCATTACTTACACTATTTGTGTTCAATTTCTTCATTATAAAACATGGATAATAAGAACAACTACTTCTTTAGGTTGCTTTGAGAATTAAATGTCATCATACCTGTAGAACACTTAGAGTAATGCCTATCATACATAAAAGTGTTGGAGGAATGTTAGCTAGTATTAT
>NW_007727700.1:194390-206864 GCF_000696425.1 Galeopterus variegatus | reverse complement strand
GATCTCTACAGAGATAATCAAGTTAAAATGAGGTTATCAGGGTAGGCTTTAATCCAATGTTCAAAAAGCCACGAAGCAAATTAAATAGTTAATACACATTCTGATTTTTTTTAATACTTGGAAAGAAAGCTCTTTGTATTTAAGTTTACTCCCATCTTTTTTTTATTTTATTTTTTAAATACATGATTTTCATAATTTATTTGCAAATACATGATTTTGATATACATGATTTTGATAATTGTTTTAAATACATGATTTTTATAATTTGTTTGCAAATAATACTAAACTTTTAAAACACATAGTCCCTTAACCTGTTTATAATGGCAATAGTTTTGATAATTCGGTATGGTTATTAGAAATTTAAATTGTGCTTCGTTTTTTTTCATTACCATTTCCTCATGACCTAATTTTTGAAGTGCATGTAAATGCTCAAGACATATAGAACACTCATGTTTTAAGATGAGGTATCTCCGTGCTCCAAGTGGATAAAGAATTTAAGAATACCTGTTCTAATAAACCATGGCTCATTACCTCTTCATGTATCCTGGCTCTTTCCATGGAGATCTTTTAAAAACCACATAGACAGTAACTTATATGACCAGACTTTCCATCATCAAAGAACTAGCTACAAAAAATAGCTAGTGTGACTTCAGAATCCTCAACCAGATTCTATCTGGTCACAAAAGTGGGGAGATGGAATTATGAGGTGGAGGCTTTTGGAAGGTGACTCAATCACGAGGATTAAGCCCTGATAAGTGAGATTAGTGTCCTTATAAAAAGAACCTCAGAGAGCTTTCTTACCTCCTTTCCACCATGTGAGAACATAGCCAAAAGGTACTATCTATGAACCAGAAAGTGGGTCCTCACCAGATATCAAATCTGCCAGGGCCTTGATCTTGGACTTCCCAGCCTCCAGAATTATGAGAAATAAATTTCTGTTGTTTATAAGCTACCCAAATAATGACATTTTGTTANCAGAATTATGAGAAATAAATTTCTGTTGTTTATAAGCTACCCAAATAATGACATTTTGTTATAGCAGCCCAAATGGACTAAGACACTAGGACTTCCTCCAAAATCCTATCCAGTCAGGTTTTGTTCCCTCATTACATACACAGTGCAAGATTCTACAATGTGTTTCACATATTTTAGAGGTTGACCAGGTTATTTCTTGAGCCCTTTTTCTTGGAGCTTTCCTCCATCTTGCTTCCCCAATTTTAACAGCATGATAATAAAAAACGTTCAGGGGAAAAAAACAAAAAACAAAAACAAAGAGAGATTTCTCTTCAAGCCCAGCAGAACCGGCCTCAATCACTCTACCATGTCTTCTTTCTCTGAGATCTGTGTCTGTCTGTCCCAGCCCCACACCTTCTGAGGCAGGAGGCTACCTATGTGTGATCACTCAGAGCCAGGCTTTCTACACCAACCTCATGGATGGATTGATGGGAAGAGAAGAGGGAAGAGAACCACAAAAACAATCTCAAGGGAAAATAAAATAGATCTAAGAAAAAGTTTCAAGAGCAAAGGTTCCACTTTCTCTAGCGCTTTTCAATTCAAATACACTGGAATGTTTTCAAGGAAAATGCAATTAACCAGAAAAACTTGAGTTTCTCATTTTTTGTCACATTTTGGAAAAGCAACTGATCAGAATAGTGCATCAGAATAGGAAATAATGCAAATGATGGTGTAGAAATTGTAGGTAGACTGGATTAGAGGAAAAATACTCTTCTCTGTGAATCTCTAAGTTATTGTCTGCCCAGAATCCCTTCTCATTTCCTTTGGAAATATTAGCTCTATTTACTCGAAAACAATGACCCTCACCCCCAGTCCATGTGGTGTGAGTGGTATTGAACCCACTTCTCAAGCCCCACAGCTCCATGTTTTCTTTATGACTGAGGCACAATTAAGCAGCACAGCACAGGATAACGTCATGTTCATATTAGGTTCTTTGCTAGAACTGTACAAAAGGAAGTGTTTGTTTTCCCCCAACATTATTATGTTGGGAGCCAGGAGTTTCTCACAGGCATTTTATGAAATATTGCCTGAGGAAAAAGTCAACAAACAGAAGAGAAATAAGAGTCAGGAAATGAGTCCCTGGATCCCATAGTGACAAAAATCAGCCCGAGATTTGGACTTTCAATTGTGAGATCCTATATATTTCTTTTCTTTTTTTAATTAACGTAATGATTTTGTGTAAGACTGGTGAACTGGTGAAGTAGGGTTTCTACTACTGAACCAGAGTTCTGACTAATATGATCACCACTAATTTCAATCAAGTTCCAACAGAATCTTGTTTATTTTACAAAAGGCAAAGTCAAACTGGTTAATTACTATTTGAAACCAATAATATACAATAAATTTCATTCTCTTATAGCTCAATAAATGCTATTAGCAATATGAAATGCATTTTTAAATAAATTGGAAACTTCTGTACTTTTTATATCTGAGTGTGAACAGCATAGTTTCATATCTATGTTTCATAATATTTTCCTAAGTTTTCCAACATGCTGCTGTTTTCAGAACATGCTGTTCTTTTTATTCAGGTAATTACATTTGAAATAACCCATGGGGTATCAAGACAGAAACATGATTTGCTTGATAATTATTTCTGTAAGAATCACTTATGTCTTTTTTCATCTTCTTTTTTGAATTTGTTAAAAATGAATATCTTATGACTTTTTATGCCTGAAAAAACACTCGAATTATTTTAAAATATTTTGAAATTGGCAAAATACAAAAAGACTTCTGCCAAACAAATTTTACTTGAATTTTTAAATGTGTGTGTGTGTTGATGGAAACTTTATCCATATGTTTCTTACTCATTTACAATTAGCTGACAAAAATGTCGTTTTGTAAGAGTTTGGTAACCATTATTTTCAAAAGCATGCTTAAATAATCTCTTTATCTACAGAAAGTTGAAAGAAACCTTATCTAAATAATTTGAGATTTTTTTTTTCTTTTTTGTCCTTTTTGAGACCGGCTGCACCGCGCTCAGCCAGTGAGCGCTGTGAGCGCACCTGTCATCCCTATATAGGACCCAAACCCACGGCAGGAGCTCTGCTGCGCTCCCAGCGCTGCACTCTCCCGAGTGCGCCACAGGCTCGGCCCTAATTTGAGATTTTTATTTTCTTATTCTATTTATAGATTCAAGTGGCATATTGGGAGCTCTGCTGCGCTCCCAGCGCTGCACTCTCCCGAGTGCGCCATGGGCTCGGCCCTAATTTGAGATTTTTATTTTCTTATTCTATTTATAGATTCAAGTGGCATATTGCCAGAAAATTAAGCAGTGTTTACATTAAAAAAAAAGAAAACTTTGTTTTAACTACTAAACAAATAAAACGGTAGAAATGATAGCAGAAAAAGAAGCAATCAAGGGGAGACAACACAATGTAACACAGAGAGGGAAAAAAATGTATACTAAAGGAAAGAGCCAAATAACTCAGTCCCAATGGCAATTTTCCTCAACAACTGCATGCTTGGCCTATAACTCATTTCATATTTTCAGATATGGAACATAAAGCCTTCCTACCTTTACAGTAGAGATTTCTGGAGTTCTAAGAGGGTGATCAGCTCATCAGAGACAGTAGGTCTCTGATCTGTGACTTTTCCCCTCTCTTCCCTCTCTCTTCAGCCCTTAACACAGCTGAGGCTCACAACTGGACCTGAGTGAATTGGGGCCTCCAAATGGTACTAGCATAAGACAAAATCTCACTTTGTGTTCAAAACAGTGGAATGCATATCCTATCATTTCTAAGTAACTTTTTTCCCCACCATTTAGATGTGAAAATTCAGCCAAGATAATTGTCATTTGGCACATCATATAAGGGCCAGATATAAGTAGTAACTAAACCTAATATCTCAGTTGATAAGAGAGCATTCGTATCATTCAAAAAATGATACATTCTTCATAATTTCTATTTGCAAAAGAAAATAGCATTATCACTTTGGAATTATCAACACCTGTGTGTCAGGCTTTCTGCTTGCTGTTTTATATACATGATTGCTAATCCTACAAATAATAGAAAAATTACAACTTGTTATCCAAGTTTTGTGGAGAAAAGACTCAACAGGTTAACCCTTCCCCAAATTTCCCAGTAGTTACTATTTTAGGAATATCATCTTCTGGAATATTTCACACTCACCCAAAATTTTTGAATTACTTGCTATAAACAACATTTCCTAATACAGAATTAACAGGAAGTGTTTACGTTACAAAGGAATGTGTATGTATATATGAAGTATGTATGTGCATCTCTCTCTACGCATGAGGGTACTTCAAAAATTAGTGGTAAAATAGAATTGAAAGATAATACAAATATTTCTGTGAACATTTTGAAATACCTCCATATCTCTGTGTAACAAACACTATGTACAACAGCTACCAATTCTCTAGTGATCTTGCAGATCTGCCACCTAAACACAAGGCTTTGGAGTCTACCATACAACTGGGGAGTCATGTGAAATGCTTTTAAAGTCTATACCTGGAATCGCCTGCATGCCCTTCTTCCACATCATCTTGGGTAGATTCAGGTATATGGTATGCTGGAAAGAAAACATTGTCTCTCCAATACTCCACCATTTTGTTCAACACACTGTTTTATTCTTTCCATGTATTGAACATATTTGCCACCTCCCCAACTTAGTTAACTCTGTTCAGTCCTATCTCATTGTCATATGGTTAAACATCAGGAACGTATAGTAGTCTTTCATGGATCTGGATATGGTCCCTGTTGGTCCAATGACCTATCAACCAAAATGGCAAGTTGTCTGCCAGCACATATTGTAGAGGGTGAATGCCCACAGTAAACATGCCCAATCAGAAAGGAGAAAAGCAGAAGACATGTACGGTCACTGGTTGGTAGAAATTCTAAAATCTCACTTGTTAGCCATTTTGAAAGCACTTTACTTTGGGTCAAGGAAAGGTTCGTGATCAGGCCTTTTGCCTTTTTCTGGGGAAAAATCTCTCTTATACACATCCTCCTAGACCCCGGGTTCTGGAAGGGTCATCCTTGTCCATGAATCTGCCTGTCCACATCAGAAATGGGAATTCTTTAGGAGATGCCTATCTCCTGATAATAGAAACCCACATCTTGAATTAGGTGTTAAATAGTCAGATTTCTTTGGCAATATACTACTGTCAAAAACATAGTAGGTTTCTGATCTACGTACTTTCAATTAGTCCTTGTGCCAGAAACCATACCCATAGTTCTTTCCTTGATGTAAATCTGAAGACTATTAATTTCCTTGTTCCCATAACCATGACTATTTCTCAAAAGAATGGTGTTTACTTTAAGCTTATCTGATACAATATGTAGAAAGGCAACACCCTTAAATTCTTTTTCCCTGAGTTCCTTTATTTATCTGAGAGTTGTGTTAAACACCACAGCTTCAGTCTGCTCTTTTCCCTGTGCAAGTTTATCCAACTAATGAACATTACGTGACTTTGTCATTCCAAGTTTTTGTAATCCCATCCCTTACTGTTTAAAATCTAATGCTGCGAGGAGTAAATTTCTGTTCCCCCTATTTTCTTTTTCTTATGCTCATAAACAAGCCAATTCTCTTCCAAATGTATCTTTTTATTGCAATAATTTGTCAAGTGCAGTCAATAATAATCACACACACTCATGCCTTCATTTTATTCATAAACTTTCCTAGTTTTATAAGGTATAGGGTTCCGCCCAAGTAGCTGCAGATCCTAGTATTACAAAATTCTTTCTTACTGTATAACAGCAATGACCTTCTTTCTAGTCTCCAATACCTAAGCCTTTACCTGATCTCTTAACTATCACCACATATTTTAATTTTTGTTTTATATTTTCTGTATTGGCATAGGATAGACTCTACTGCAATAACAAACACACTTCACCATCTCACTGGTTTAATGAAATAAAAATTTATTTATTGTTCACGGCATAGACTAATATGGGTGCATGGGTCTCTGGGCTTTTCTTAAAAACTCTTTTAGTCCTAAGTGGTTACTCAACAACCAGGCTGTTTCTACTTTATGTTATCTGGTGCAAGTGGCCTTTGCAGTCACTATGGGATGGAAAAAGGGAATTGGAGCTTCACATGAGCTGTTCCTGAAACATCTTCAGCATCTGCCATACACCACTGGTTAGAACTCAGTCACATGGCAGCAACATTGACTCAGGAGAGCTGGGGAATTGTAGTCTCTCTGTGCCCAGGAAGAGGAAATGGAATAATGAACACACAATATTATCTCTATGATCTGACTGAGAATATTTTATTAAAAACTCTGTTCTTTCATCTATCTTTACTTGACATTTGAGGGTTAAAACAATTAATACTGCTCCACATTAATTTTCCCTATGCTGTTCTATTACTTAATTTATTTCCACTTTGAAACAACCACCACCAAAAATTTCTGAGAGAACTCCTTTTTTTATTTAAAAAAATGTATTTAAAAATGTTATGAGAATTTAAACTGGACCTGGGAAATCTGACGTGGGAGAAAATGCATTGACAAAATTCATTTAACTACAACTCCTTTTCCTCCACCTAAGACTCTAAACTGCCTCTTCGTGTCATCTCCCCTTCTATCTCTTAAGGGCTGAGGGACAATATTTCTGGTTTCAGGGATCATCACAGGAGAAATAGCTAGTGCTTTAGAAATGGTTTGCATGCCATGCATATATGAAAAATCTTAATCTTTTATGATACACTTAAACATATCGTTCTGCATACTCAGGCTAACAGAAGAGGCTAATCTCAGCCTGAAGAAATAGCTCTGGTTACCCCAGGTACCCACGAATGGTGAGATTAGGAAATCTGCATTTGGGGCATAACTGCAACCAGTACTAAGCTTGATTTGGGAGATTGTGCAACTCATATCAACTTCAGGATAGCAGCCACCTCAAGAGAAGTAGGAAAAGGAAAGAAAAATGGTGTGAGGTGAGGTAGGAAGTTCAATTATATTTGTAGTGGTTTAAAACATTTCCACAAATTATTTGATATTTCTCTTGTCAAGAGGCAGAGCTAGCATTTTCTCCTCTTGAAGGTGAGCTGTACTTAGTACTCCTTCTAATGAATAAAATATTGTGGAAATGACAGTTGTGACACGGAAAGGTAGGTCATTAAAGACATTTGCAGTTTTTATCTTGTTCTTTCTCTTGAATCACTATTTGAAGAGGAAGCCCACTGACTTGTGAGGAGCTCCATGGAGAGGTCCATGAGGAGAGGAACCGAGGCCTCCTATCACAGGCATGTGAGTGACGAGCTTGGAACTTGGTTCTCCAGCCCAGTGGAAGTTCAGATGACTGCAGCTCTGGCTATAACCTTGTGAGAGACCTCAAGCCAGACCACACAGCTAAACTATTCCCAAATTCCTGAATGGCAGAAACTGTGAGATAATAAATGTTTGTGGTTTAAGGCCACTAATTTGGGGAGCAATCTGTTATGTAGCAATTCATAACTAACAAAGTATCTGTCATGGTTTATGTTCAGAAATCCAAAATAAATATGTGAAAATAGGATAAATTAGGGTAGATAGTAAGTAAATGGATATCACTTTGTTAATTTAACACCTGTATTGAAATTTCTATATGAATTTTTACTTCTATATTCATTGTTCTATGTAGTTTATAAATATTAACTCATTTAATCAACACAACCACCCTATGTGAAGAGTAGTACAGTGATTTCCATGTTACACATGAGTACACTGGAGTCTATAGAGAGATTATATAACTTGTCAAAGGTCATTAGCAACTAAGTGACACACACACAGAATTTATATCCACACAATGTCACTATATGGTTTGTACTCTTAACTGTTACACTTTGTTATGGGTTATAACAATGTTTAATACTTGTAAATCTTTGAAATATTTCATAGTTTAAATTATGAAAATTAAATGATGAAATTCTTTTTTCCATCATCTGATAGTCTTTTATGTATGCAAACCTTTTATCTTGGTTAGCCTAATTGGCTAATGGAGAAATAAATTTAAAAGAAAAAAGAAATAAAGGAAAATCTGTATGCAGCACCATGTTAAGAAACTATTTCTGTCCTTCCTAAAATCTTAAGACCAGATTTCTGCCTTCCATGGATGAAGGGTTGAATCACTTTGAATTTTATGATTTAGCAGGGGAAAAAAAAAAGTTAACAGGACAAGAGAATGTATACAAGGAAGAACTGGACTGATGGGATACATTAGCTCTGTAGGCTAGAGAACTAATACCTCTGTATCTAAGGATCCAGCTGTCAAATTATCACATTTTTGTGTATCTAAACTCAGATCCAGATCTAGCCTAAGGTGGACTTAAATTACTATCTTCATTCTTGAATTCAAGGGACAAGTCTGTCACAGACCTATTGGCATGAGAGACTGAAAGACCTCCAGGAAAATCCACATCCTAACTGTTAAGAACTTACTTAAACCAAGTCTATCTTGATAGAAAATCCCTAGGGGAAGAGAAATCCTGGATACAGTACAGTGTCTATTGCTTGAATCTGCCTCAGCTTAGCTATAGGTTACCCCAATGGAAAGTAGGAAACTGTACTAAAAACCAACAGACTTGGGTTTTTTTGTTTGTTTGTTTGTTTGTTTTTATTTATTTATTTATTTGACCGGTAAGGGGATCGCAACCCTCGGCACAGTGTGGTCAGCACCACGCTCAGCCAGTGAGCGCACCGGCCATCCCTATATAGGATCCGAACCCGTGGCCTTGGCGCTACCAGCGCCACACTCTCCCAAGTGAGCCATGGGGCCGGCCCCAACATACCTGTTTTACTATAAAACAATGTAATAAACTGATGGGGCACCAGGCAGCTTTATTTGCTACCTTGGTTGTGGCAGAAAGCTCTGGTATCCTAGGAACATAGTAGAACTTTGTAGGTATCAGGGCAAGAAAGGAAATCACAAAGCTTTGCTATATTCTATGTAAGAAAATGGTGAATTTAGGGAACCTACAATTGCCAGGCAATTGGTACACTTAATAATTTAAAACTGACTATTGAGACCTAAAATAGACCTAAGATATGGAAGCCAGCATGCTGAGTCCAGGGTAAAAATTGTCAGTCAAAGATTAAACATTTTAACTGGAAAGACAATGAAGCACACAGGTAATTAAAATCTGGTGTGGTAAAGTTTGTTCTTGAAAAAACAAATTATTCTTGAGAGCAAGAAAGAGACCTAACTGAGTTTGCATTTTTAATATCATGAAGAATGATGTGGGAGGAAATAGGTAATACTTTAGAAGGGCAAAGGCTACTGAGGAATCCCTCGGTATGTCTGATGATGAATTGAAAGAAGATAATGTCCTACTTCCTGTGCAGGTTATATCAAATTCATTTTTTAAAAAACATGTTTGACATGCATTCTAAAGTAGACCTGGCCTATAGACCATTCAGATATGAGCAGTAAGTGATAAAAAATAGCAAGGATGGTTCCCAGGTTTCTGGATTACATAACTGTTATATGATTTAAACAAAGAAGAAATTAAAAGTCATTGGTAGAAGAAGCTCCAAATGTTCACAAATTGCAAAATGGGCGAACTCAGCAGCTTTGATAATATAAACAGACATATATGACAGTACTTATCCACCTGTGTGTGCTTTATAAAATGTGGATATTGGTACTTGGAGAGAAAGCTACCCTTTTCTCTTTATTCATTAACAGTATATTCTTTATAGCAAGTATTAATATAATCTTCCTTTCTCTTGATTACAACCTTAATGCTGAAAATGACATTTAAACCTCTTTGTATCCATATAATTGCCAGTGAACAAAAAAAATTGTTTGAATATTTTTTACTAGAAAATTGTATTAATTACAACTCAACTGAACGTACAGGAGTAGATTAACAAGAAGGCCTTTTTTTCCTTTAATTCTAGAACTCCAAAGTATTAACCACAACACATGTCTAGTCAGCTTAGACTATATTTATCAGCCTTTCTTGCATGTAGGTAGGCTGCTGACTTATAAATAGAAATGTGTGAAACCTCAATGTTATATTCTTAAAAGATAGCTTCTTTCTCTATGTTTTCTTTTCTCCTCTCTGCTGGTGGAAGGACTTATTTGAACAGGCAGACACCATAAAGAAAGGGGATGAGAGATCACCGAAATTGAAGGAAGTATCCTGGATGATAAATAGGTCTTTTATTTATTATTATTTAAGATCCTTTCTTTGTATTTGAGTTTTGCCAGTTTGACCATAATGTTCAATTGAATCTTTTTGGGGATCTTTGAGATTCGTGGATCTGAAGGTCTATATCTCTTCCTATACCTGTGAAGTATTTCATTATTATTTCATTGATTTTGTTGTCTTTTCCTCTTCCTGCTTCTTCTGGAACACCCATGATTTGGTTGTTTATGTGCTTCAGGTTGTTTGCTAGATCTCTCAGATTTTCTTCACTTTTTAAAACTCTTTTTAATTAATTTATTTTTTTATTCACCTGGGTTATTTCAAAAAGACCATCTTCAAGACCAGAAATTCTTTCTTCTGCTTGCTCTAACTTTCTGCTTAACCTCTTGGTTATGATTTTGTTTCACTGAATGAATCAGCTGCTCCAGGAGTTCTGCCACATTCCTTTTTAAGGCATTAATCTCTTTGTACATTTCCGCCTTCAGATCCTGGATACATTTTTTTTTTTTTTTCATTTCATAGTGTCATCTAACTGAATCTTCTTGTATCTCATTGAGTTTCCTTAAAATTGTTGCTCAGAATTCCTTTACAGTTATTTCAAGGGCTTCCTGCTTGATGGGGTCTGATAGTTGAGAATTTTTATCCTCTTTCAGTGGTTTCATATTTTCTTGTTTTTTCATATTTGTGGTATCTCTGTGTTGATATTTAGTACAGCAGTTTCTTCTAATGCTCTGGAGTGGGTTTGAGGAGAGAGATATCCTCCCATAGATGTGTTTTATGTTGACTCTTTAAAGGGTTGTTTTAGTATTAGTTCCAGGTAGATGCAGTTGTGTAGTCTCTATGTGGGTAATTCAGCCACATTCAGTGTTAGTGCCTTCATGACCTAGTCCTTGAGGCACTTAGGGATTACTTTCTGAGGTTGGGGTACTATGTTGGCTCATTTGGACATGGGCAAACTATCAAGTTCTTGGAAGAAGCACCTGGCTACCCTGTTGCTCTTTGACTGTGGTGGGTGTTGCTGCATGGGTCTGTTGACACCCCAGCTAGCTCCCCATGACCCTGATGGGTGCACTGGAGTATACTTTTGCTCTTCAGTTTGAATAGGTGACCCTGGTTGGGTTTTCTCTTTCCTCTTTCCTGCAGGCAGAGGCTCCTCTGAGACCTTGCTTCCCTTTGTTGGGGGATGGGTGGTGATTGGGAATTTTCTACCTTAGTGGTGATTGGGAATTTTCTACCTTACTCTATTTAGGTACCCTGGGTTTCTGTACTCTCAGGGGGTTCTGTGTGTTTCATTCTCCAGATCAAGGCAGTTCTGTGGGCTACACAAATACCTCCCACCCCCAGGTGTGCTACAGCATATGACAGTATAATTCCCCCTGTGGACTGGGCCACTGGGTTGCAAGTCTGTGCTCACTCACCTCTTTCCCCAGGTTCCATGGTGACTTTCCTCATGTCTATGCCAACAAGTGGTCAGTGGCCCACCTCTAAGACAGTGGTGGCTGCTAGTGTGGCAGTGAGCTGCCCTTGTGGTGGCAGTTGCTATGGTGGTGGGTATAATAGACCATTCACATGGCACCAGTGTTTGCAGCAGCAGTGGGGAGCGCTGTGACCAGTGAGGTCAATGTGGCTTACTGCTGCCATCAGTGGGGCAAGACAGGGTCACTTCCAGGCCAGTGAGGTAAACAGGGCAGTAGGACTTTATTCTTACATGAAGTTTACTTCACCCTCTCCCTCCAAAAAAAAAAAAAAAACATTGAGTTTTAGTTTTAATAAGAAAAAAAGAAGCAGTCTATGAGGGGCATGAGGGACAGACAAGATTATTTCTACCAAGATATTTCATAAATTAAAAGAGAAGAATCATATTATTACTGAGCACCAAGCTCCATGAGAAACAGTGGAACTAGGGCAGGGGAGTTATTCCTTCTCCTAAGCAAATCTCCTTATTTTAAGTAAAAGCAGTGCTCCTTAGCTTAAATAGGCATCTAGAAGGAATATAAGTAGAAAGACCAATACTATTAGGAATAATAATAGTTAAAGTGTCAACATAAGATTACCTTAGTTCCAAACAACAGATGAAAGGATTAAAAAACTGTGGTATATATATATATACATATATATATGTGTATATATATGTATATATATATATACACACACACACACACAATAGATTACTGTTCAGCTATGAGAAAAAAAGATATCATTTGCAGCAACATGGATGGAACTGGAAACCTTCATGTTAAGTGATATAAGTCAGGCGCAGAAAGACAAATACCACATACGATCACTCATATGTAGAGTACCCCCGCCCAAAAGTGCATCTTTTAGAAGTAGAGAGTAGAATAATGGTTACCAAAGGCCAGAGGGAGG